>NW_004955416.1:19238717-19249918 GCF_000276665.1 Chinchilla lanigera
ATTGAGAATAGTCAATGAATATCCAATTGGTCACTCATGTATAGCTCTATTTATTTTCTTTAGAAACCACTTTGAAGATACCAAAGTATAGTACAACAACCATTGATAATAACCTACCACTTTTGTCTGTAACTCACTATTATTTGTCTGTTTTCCTGAGAAACTATCTTGTAGATAACAATATGCAAAATAACAACCATTGATAATTTCCTACCACTTTGTCTGTAATTTGGTAAACCCCCTATTATTATGTTATCCTTCTTTTACTCTTTAAAATATAATAATAATAATAAAAACCTGTATTTAAAGACTTCACCATCCTATGAAGTTGTCAAGACACAATTTCTCTTCCCTGGGTTTCCAAGAGAGGGCCTTTTCTTAAATTGTTTGCTCACTATTAGTCACAACCTTAGGAAATACTTTTTTTGGGGAACGGGAATCGAACTCAGGACCTTATGCTTGACAGGCAGACGCTGTGCCAGTGAGCTATATCCCCAGCCCACAAATACCATTACTATAAAAAGTATTCTGTAGATAGGCCCTGAAATGGTGTTGCTCTATGTACTTTTGTCTGTTCTGAAAATGCCAAGGAAAAATAAGAAAATACTACTTACAAGTAAAGCCCATTAACTTGAAGGCAAGTTGCTGGAAACAAATTTAAAAGTCAGAATTTGAAACTGAAATGTTTACTCTGTAAAACCATCAAAAGCTAAATTGAGGAACACTTGACTTCCTTATTTTCTGTGGTAACAGTGACAAAGTATCATTATTTAAATACAGTTCTCAGTTCTGGCGGGACAGGGCCACCAAAATACAAAATTTTGGAGCTGACACATCAGAAGTGTACTGTGTTAACACAAGGCAGGTAAGCCATTTAAGACACGAGAAGGTTGCTAAGACTCTGTGGGAGCAAAATGTAACCTAACTTCCAAGTGAGAATCACAGGTTATTTTAGCTCTTGTTGTGGAAACACACTTCCCTGGAAGAAAGATAAAATTGTGTGACTACCAAACCTGTCCTCTTCCTTACAATGAGGCATAACATGAGTTTTATGGCTCTTCAAAAAACTGGCTTACATAAATTATACTTATTGAGGAAATATTTAAACAAAATTTTTAAGAAAGTTTACAATCTCCTCCTTCTGCACTTGTACTCTCATCTTCTGGTACTGTTTGGGCCCTAAGGTCTGTTCTAAATAGTATGAACAAACCACATTCACACATTGCACAAGGTCCAAGTCTTCATAGAGACTGGAAACAAATTCAGAGTGAACAAAACTCCAATGGTGTAGCAAAAAAATCCACCTCAATTTTTCTCAAGATATAAATTCAAGCCCAATATATATGGTCTTCTGATTTCTCCCCTTTAAATGGGTTTTTGAGACATTCAAGGATTGGAAGCCTACTTCTATGCAGCTATTTGCAATCCCTTATAACACATATTTTCCTTGATGCAAAGTAGAAATACTAACCAAGCCCTGAATGACTGTTTGAAGATTCAGTCAGACATATGTATGTAATGTGCATTAAGTGCCTGCCATAGTACCTTGTCAAAAACAGGTTCTCAGTAAATACCAGTATCCAATCCTACTTTCCCATTCCTTGGGAAAACAGAAAACAGTAACATCCTTATCTTAATATGAAGTTAAAACAAGTTGAGAATCTTGTTTTGCATATTACAAATAAAGAAAGATATCCAGTGTCAGATATTTTTTCTTATGATGTTCTTCTATTGTCCTCCCAAAAAGCTGTTATATGCAAAAACATTTGGTGCTAACAAAAAGAAGAGACGACGAAGAACATAATAAACCAGATCTACTGGGGTTCTGGAAATGTTCTGTAATTGGAATGGTTCTTCTTCTTGAAAATCTAATAAATGTGAGTTTTATCCCAACCATATGGCAGGTAATGACTATTATCCCATATATTACCTTGGAGCATGTCTTGGAACAGGATTTATATCGCACATTGAGTATGTTGTCAAACTGAACACTTTTAAAGTGCTTTTGAAAATATTTACTTTGCAAGGGAAAAAAATGTCTTTTGAGTTTCTGAGGAAGACCTACAGATATGTTCAACAGACAAAAAAAAAAAATCTTAGAAACATAAAGAAGCAAGTTTATGATTGAAGAATCTACGGAATGTACCCCAAGTTTTTCCTTTTTAAATGCTCTTATGGGCACTTTAGTTAGCAGATCACTAGCCTCTAAAATAAGAGATCTGGATCAGTGGCAGGCCCAGCAACGTTCTTGGGAGTTACAGCTTCATATAACATTAACCATACAGTGTTCAAAGCCCAGTGGAACACTCTGGAAATCAGTCAAAAATGTTATTGTAATATAGCGGAAAAAAAAAAACCATCAAATAATTGGAGGAGCTGCATTTATGCTCTAAGGCCTTGACCTGACTCTCACTGATCCAGAGCTAGTAAGTCACCATTCTCTTGAGGAAGCTCTAGGTTCAAAGATGAAATATCTAACCACATACTTTACTGACATGGCTACCAGTACTGACTCCCCTATGACAAGCTGTAATTTATATTTTATTTTGACTATTTCTACGTCAGAGGGATTTCAAATATTGGCTGTAAACTCTTCTCTTATGTTTCTACAGCTCATAAAGACCTGTTCACACCACCAAGAAAGGAGCTCAACCCTATCTTTTCAAATATTCCTCCCATCATCCAGTCTTCCAATTGCACAATTTTTTTAGCCCATTTATTCCAAGTCTTATACTATAGTTTCCCTTTGCTTACAGTTTGAGTCTTAAATTCAGACCAACTCTTTCAGTTGCATTGCCTCAACTAGACCTGCCTTCTGTTCCTTGGCTACACTAATCTGCAGATTCTACGAAGTTATTACATTCATCACAGCCACCTGTAAGACTGGAGACAAATCCCTCAATCTCTTTCAGCTTTCTCACTATCCCAGAAAACTGGTTCAATCATCCCTAAAATATGATTCTTATGACTCATGAAGTTTTTGTGGCCAGGCCTGACCTCTCTCACAGTGTCCACTCCCACATGTAGAGCTTACTGTGACACACTTATTTGTGGTAAAATGATGACACGACAAAAGAACCCACTGTCCTTGGCAATCAAGTATAGGACTCATGGAAGTCTCTTAATTCTTGACACCTATTGTTTCATTATACCTTGAGCCTGAGACAGGCACCCAAAGCCCCTTTCCTTCCCGTCTGGAAATCTAAACATTTTGCTTCCTTTTCAGCTGTTAGTCTAGGGGAGGATTTATTTAGTGTTGCTAAGTGTCTGGTTGCTAAGTCCGGTTGTGCTTTGTGTGGGGGGGTGGTGGTAGAATCTATTTTGTTTGTTTCATAAATACCAATCTCTCCTTCATGGGCTTGGCATTTTCTTTTATCAACTGACAGCATCCCTCATCCCTTATCCCATAAGAGGAAAAGGCTATGCTTTCCTTTTAACAGAAAGAAGCACTCTGGAGCCAAAGGCTATGTATATTATGTTCATAAATAAACAAACAAACAAACCAGCAAGCACTCACGTGGTCTGAAGCACATAAGTGATTCAGGTCATGGATCTAGAAACTAAAAGTTAGTTGAGGGGCTGGGGATTTAGCTCAGTGGCAAAAGCGCCTGCCTGGCAAGTGCAAGGTCGTAAGTTCAATTTCTGGTACCGGAAGAAAATCAAAACAAAACATAAAAAACAAAGTAAAAGTTAGTTGAAAATTCAGAGATACACATACTATTTCTAGCAAATTTTTTCAATTTGATGTTTTATGGGATTGGAGTACCTCTAAAACATAATTCTATCAGATACACCATAATGTTATGATCTGGACCTCAAATGTCAACCAAAGGCCATGTGCTGAAGGCTTTGTCTCCAGGTGTGGCACTAACGGGAGATTGTAGCAGGTGGCAGCACCTCTAAACGCTAGGTAAGGGCTACTGAGAATAATCAGGGTGCTGCACAGTGTGCCCCGGAAGGAGACAATGGGGCACTGGCTCCTTCCTCTTTGTTCTACTATGCACTTCCTGCCACAATATTCTGTCTCATCACAGGCCCAAGTGACAGAACCAAACAATTATGGACTGAAACCTCTGAAGCCATGAGCCAAAATCTTGTCTCCTCTTGATTTTCTCAGACATTCTGTCACAGTGACAAAAAGTTAAGCAATACACACACTCAACTATGCTTCACAGAGCTGGGTACTCTGGGAAGCTGAGGCAGGAAGATCCCAAGTTGGAGCCCAGGCTGAGCAAATTAGCAACTTTAAAAGATTATGTCTTAAAATAAAAAAATAAACAAAGGGCTGGGGAAAGTAGCTCACAGACAAAGGCCCTGGGTTCACTCTCCAGTACAGATGGGGGTACATACATACACACACACATCCTACTTCACAGGAACACTAAAGATTCCTGCACAATTATAAGGATGGTTATGTACACACAATACGGATATGGTTAACATGTTCATTTCCTTGTTAGCAACACCTTCAATCACAAAGGTGACATTGGGGCTGGGGATTTAGCTCAGCGGCAAAAGCGCCTGCCTGGCAAGCGCAAGGTCGTGAGTTCGGTTCCTGGTACCGGAGAAAAACAAAACAAACAAAAAAAAACAAACACAAAGGTGACATCATGAACTATTCAGGGTCCATACATGATAAATTAATACATGAAACTACAGAAACAAATGAACACCTTGAAAAAAGGCAGTTGCCCTATTCAAAAGTAGAAAATTACACTAAAATTTTAGTTTTAACAATTATTTTTCACTCACACGCTCTATGAATGTTTACTGAGCATCTATTACTGTATGTCTCTATTAAATATGCTTGCTAGACCTTGGTTGAAAATTACATTTAAAAAAGTATGTATATCCACAAAGGTATACACAATATTCTGGTCAAGCTGCAAGCAATTTATTACTCAAACAAGCTTCCACCTATATTCTAAGACATATCTTGCAGAGAACAAGGGTGCCCTATTTTAGGAAAATCCAGTATGCAAAAGGTGCTCCAAAACTAGACAATATTTGGGTGAGGCCTTTGCAGGGAAGGGACTCAATTACCTAAGCTGTCTTCTTATAATGCCCAATTCCTTTGGAACAGATATTACATAAATTTGTCATCACCTTACCAAAGGATTGAAGTTAACACCTTCCCTAATCAATTAAGAATGCATCAAGTGATCTGAGAATAAAGAGGAGAGAGAGAAGGGGGAGGGAGGAAGGAGAGGGAAGAGGTGGGAAGAGGAAGGAAAGGAGGAAATATATCAAGTACCCTCTTGGCATAATACAACAAATTGGTCATAATTTATGTAGTCCTGCCAAAATCATAAGGAAAAACATCTTACAAACACAAACTGCTACAAAATAACTGGTTTATGCTCTTGACGAGGATCAACATCATTAAAGACAAACAGAGAAACTTACTGATTAAGAGACAAAATGAGTAATTATGAATTAAATTCTAGATTGCAGAGGGGAAAGAATCCTATAAAGACATTACTGGGGTAATTATACAAGAATATTACATAAATGTTATAACTCCTATCTTTGTTAATTACAGTATCATTATGAAAGAGGACCGTTCTTATGAAATGCATCCTGAAATATTTTAGAGGGAATGGGGGCATTAACATCTACTACTTTCAAATGATTCAAAAAATAAAATACTTAATACAGATGATAATGAGTATAACTAAATACTAATGACATAAAGTCACTACATTCTTTTTCTTTTTATTATTTTTATTTTTTCTGCCATTTTGAGGGTTTTGCGATGCAGTTCAGGCTGGCCTTATTGCACTTTGTAGCCCAGGCTGGTCTCGAACTTGCAACAATCCTCCTGCCTCAGCCTCCCGAGTGCTGGGATTGCAGGAATGCACCACCACACCTGGCTCAGTCGTTGTACTATTTTACCTGTAAGATTAAACTTATTTCAAGTGAAACACTTTAGGACTTTAGAAATATGTGAAATGGAAGATTAAACTTAAAATTATTTACAAGAAAAAGGGATTTTATTTGTACAATCCTCTAGTATGTGCCATGAGATTTTCATGTTTTATGGAACAGTTGTAGATTTAATAAGATAGCTTGGTATAAAGAAGAAAGAAAATAGACTTGAGTCACAATATCTGGGGAAAGCCTCACCCTTGCCACTTAATTAGATTACCCATGTTAGGCCTGAGAGTGTGTGTGTGTGTGTGTCTAATGATGAAGGTTAACAACACAGCCTCCTCGCCCTCACAACTTTGCTGTGAGAACCAAATGATGAAGGTATGCAAATGTTCCTTTTAAACTATTAAGTACTGTTTGAATATAAGCTGTTATCTTTAAGGAATATCACCTAGAAAAGTTATGGGTGATGCAAGACAGATTTACAAACCAGGAGGGAGAGAAAGGATAACTCTTAAATTATATCAAATACTACTTAGGTTCAGAAATGAACTAACAATTTGTGAAATTATATTGGTTTTCTCCCTCCCCAAAGGGTAAGCTAGCCATAAAATATAAAAACAAAGCCAAATTTATATTACATCTGATTTGAAAGCAAATTACGTTAATTTAATAATATTCCTCAATTCAAGAATATTTATTCCTAAAAGAAAAACACCTAAAAAGGACTAAAACTATTTTTCCTCAAATTTAAACTATGTAAAAAAACTAGGGCTAGCAGATGTAAATTAGAAGAAACGCTAGTATCCCTAAAATGACTGACAATGCTAATAAGCTTTTGGAGGTGCTAAGGCTTTCAGAGCATACAGTATCAAGTGCCACACCAAGGTTCACAGGTGTGGGAAGACAGACCCAAAAGTCTGTAAAAGTCCTACAAGATCTAGCCTTTTCCTCGTCTTTCTAAGTCTCCACTCTCATCCTGGAGACCAGGCCTAGTTGCCCCTTAGCGAACTAAGCCCCAGTCACTGTTCGATAACTCAAACATCTTGAGGTTCTCTCTTCAGAGCATCTGTACTTGTTTCTCTGGCCTAGAGCATTACATACACGGCTGGCTTCTTCTGGTCATTCAAGTTTCAGGCTAAATGGCATACCCCTCATAGGCCTTTCCTGACCATTCAATCTAAAACATAAAACAGGCCCCAGCCTAGCACCATCATATTTTCTTGTTTTATTTACTTTCAGTTTTCTTGTATCTAAGTTGTCTGTCTTCTCCTTACTACAAATGCAAGTACCTAGAGAAAAGGGACCCTTTTGTCCTATTTATGACTAAGTCTCCAGCACTTAGAATAGGACTTAATGCAAAGAGGACACTTGAATGAAAGTAATTCCCTGACTCTACTCTAGTCCAAATACTCCAGCTCTACTGTAGTCCAAAATTCATTTCACATCCTGATACATGAGTGAAATTAACTCCAAGAACAAAATGTTAAAAAGGCTCAAATGGAATCCAAGTTTCTAAAGTTCCTTCTCTCTCGACTCATACTATAGCTTATGTCTAGATATCCCCTCAAAGGATTGTGTGCTCACAGGTGGGCTTTTTGGGGAGGTGAGTGGATCAAGGATATGTGATACTGGATTATGGTGTGATAACTGGATTAGTCCACTGATTGGTTTAGCATAGTCCTGGGGTATGGATAATAAGAAGACCCATCTTGAGTATGGGTGGCACCAACCAATACACTTGTACCCTGAATGCAATAAAAAGAAAAAGGAAGGCTAGCTGTTTCACTACTTCCCATCTGTCATGAGATGGAATCAACCAACCATAGAATTAAACATCTACAAACTGTAAGCTAACAATAAACATTTCTAGCCAGGCATGGTGGCTCACTTGGGAGGCTGAGGCAGGAGGATCGCTGTGAGTTCGAGGCCAGCCTAAAGTGCATAGCAAAACCCACTTCTTCTCAATTATATTTAACAAAAAAATCAACTGTGCCAAAGAATTCTACATATGTCCCAGGTTGGAAAGGTAATTCACTATTATCACAGCATAGTTAAACATAAATACGTATTACAAAATGAACAGCAGCTTTAACCATCAACTGCTCCTCTGTGGTCACAAAACAACACCGTCACCTTTGTCTTCCTTTGGAACTGAACATCAACTGTGGTAGGCTTGCACCTCCCATTATTTCCAACACAACACCAGCTGGGCAGAGTTTCCACGGCCCACTCTCTCACCACCTGACCACCACCATGCTCGCTGCCTCACATCACCCCACTGTTTTCCTTTGTTCTAAACCAGCTAAACAGCCCTTATTCTTCAGAGCCTGACTCTAGTCTTATCACAGAGAAAGTTCTCACCTGCTCCATACCACAGCAAACCAGCGCTCACTGGTCTCTCACACTCTAGCTGGCTCCTCACCAAGAGGTACTTCTCATCACCCAATGCAGTCAGTTCAGTTTTTCAACAACAAAATAAGCAGTCCCCGAGAGTTTACTTTTGTCTAGCCCTGACCTGTTCATGTATCCATTTCATCTTATCGTCCCCTCACTTCAGGGAAACATGCCAGCTTTTACCCACAGTCCTCAGGTAAACACTCTTGCAAATGACAGAGCGCCACCTAGTTGAACTTGGACTAACTCACAATGGCAGGAGGAGGACCTCCATTCTACTTTTATAAAAGGCACTGCAAGTAAAAAGAAAGAAACCACAGAACTATTTGCAAGGCAATATGTTCTATATGTGCATCCTGCTGCCCTGACTACATCAGCTTACAAGTCTTACAGGTATTATTTGTTCTCAGCTCAGTTCCATACATATATTAGTCATTTAATATGACCAAATCTAAACCACTTCCTGAAGTATATTACTAGTGTATTACACTATTAATACTGTAATTTTTAATCATCTTTATCAATGACAGTATGACTTTATTATAATAACTAAACAACACAGATAAGTACAACATGAAAGAAATTGTATTTACTCACATATAATGGAGCTTGTTGTGGATTAAGTTTCATGACCCAGGACACTGAAACAGAAATGGAAGAAACAAATGAAACTAAAATTAAAAGTTGTTACCAAGATACAAAAAACCACCTAAACTCCTTGAATTTAAGCACAGTCCTGTGAATACAATCCAGTCTATACTGCTGTATATCAAGCTTTCCCCTAAAGGTCTGGGAAGTAAGAAAGCTTATGGATTGCAGAATCCCTTTGTATTTCAGACTCAATCTTTTCAAGTGGGAAGAAAGATTTTGTTTGAAAAATGAACAAGCTAGGTATAGTAGCACATGCCTGCAATCCTAGCCCTTGGGAGGCAGGCAAGAGGATTGCCATGAATTCAAGGCCAGCCAAGGCCGCAGAGGGATGCCCTATCTCAAAAAAACCAAAGCGGGGAGAAAAGACAAAGGGTTTCACAGTCACATAAAAAGTTTTAACAACTCACAGTATATTTAAAGCAGTTACTAAAGCAGTATCACTGTATGTTCAGTTACACTTTTGTATAATCCCCCAAACTCACAAAATGTTGCTTTATCCAGACTTCCCTCCACTTCTACTACAAGATCGCGGGAAGGGTACTAGCACAAGTCCACTACAACCTTCCTGATCACTTCCCCTGACAGAGAAAAAGGAAGCTACAGTTACTTTCTGTCACTAGAAAGCCATTACCCTCGTCAGGTTAACAGCTAAATTCCCCATATCTGTCCCTAAACGAATTTTCAAAAATCTTATGAGCAACTTTAGAGATTTGCAGGATTGCATAATACATTCCTGAATATTAAGAATAGCATGTTCTTAAAAGTTTAACTTGGTGATTTTGCTACAATTTCCAAATGACAAGTACTTTGCCAAACACCCTGCATTTGAATATAAGTTGATCTCATCCTCATCAGAATCAGAGACAAGTGACTTCATTTTAATTTCTTCTAAGGAACTTTCTTATTCATTCATAATAAATTAAGGTACATACTAACTAATAGTATAAATGAAAGTAGAGAAATGTCATTCACACAAGAAAAAACCTAATGAAATTCTACATCTTGTTACTTTTACTGTATCACAAAAACCTCACTAACAGTCAACTGAAATTCAAGCAGCATGAACTGGAAGTCACCAATGGTCAAATGCTTAGAATAAAGTATAGTGCCTTAGTGTTCATGCATAATTTAAACATAGAGTCCTCTCAATATTAAAATTCTCACAGATCTGCCACAGATCAAACTGTGTTATGTCTGAGATCAAGGCTGATCCAAAGAGCAGTTAACATGGGGGCAGGGTGTTGTTTACCCCCATAACCAACTAAACCCAGTCATCTCCAACCAGGGGCAGGCTGAAGGCTCCTGTGTGTTCTGCAGATAAAGGCAGTCCTGATAGGTGGGAACCCCCTCAGTATCCATTCTCTGGTCTGCTTCCCACAAAGTAACAGCCCCCTGTCTGCCCCGGGTTAATGACCATGTACTTTAGGTGTTAAAAGTCACCTGGGGCCCAGGCGCACGGGGAGCCATGGGCGGGGAGCTCTGGTCTTTGGACCAGCTCGCTCCCTGCCTCATAGGCCCCCGGAAGCAGGGGCCCAGGCACACAGGGAGCCATGGGCAGGGAGCGCCAGTCTTCAGACCAGCTCGCTCCCTGCCTCGTAGGTCCCTGGAAGGAGGGCCCCCGGCTCAGGGGGAGTCATACGGTGCGAGCGCTGTTGCGCGCCAGCCCTCAGGCCGGCCGCCACCTCTCAATTGAGAACTACCATGACACAGAGAAACAATGACACAACTGGCCCACCATGCACCGGCTGCAGATGACCCCCCATGGACGTGTGTTAATCATTCAAACACAGAGAAACCCCTGGGAATACATGCCATACAATGGGCCACTCTTGCTCCTGCCATTGAGAACCAGAAAGGTCCAGAGTCAGCGGAGGAGCAGCTGCTGAACAAGGACTCAGAGAATGCAGACTAAGCTGGAGGAGTCAGAGGTCCTGTGGACTGGGGTCACGAGAGCCACTCAGAAGCTGTAAACCAGGAGGACCTTGCACAATACATGTGGAGACTCCCTGGAAGCCATTCTTCCCCTGACGGTACAGGCTGTGGCGGAGCTCTGGAGAAGTCTGCAGCAGGATTCCTGCTGCCTGTGCTGACAGTTGGGGAGAGGACACTAACTGGCTACAGGGTCCCAATGCGATGGGAGGCTGGAGAGAAAACGCTACAAAAAATGGCTTTTGCCCCAGACTCACTTGATTTTTGACAACCCTTAGGCTGTAACTACTTGTTAGATCCTTCTTGCGTAACTCTGTGTTCCTGAGAAACCACTTTGAAGATACCACCATGTA
>NW_004955416.1:19250138-19289200 GCF_000276665.1 Chinchilla lanigera
CAACCACTGAGAATAGTTAATGATTATTCAATAGGTCACTCATGTATAGCTCTATTTATTTTCTTTAGAAGCCACTTTGAAGATACCAAAGTATAGTACAGCAACTATTGATAATCTTCTACCTCTTTTGACTGTAACTCACTATTATTTGTCTATTTGTTTTCCTGAGAAACTATCTTGTAGATATGTAAAACAATAACCATTGATAATTTCCTACCACTTCGTCTGTAATTTGGTAAGCCCCCCCTATTATTATGTTATCCTTCTTTTACTCTTTAAAATTAAAAAAAAAAAAATAGTCACCTGGAAAAAAATCTACACTGAAAACCAAGCTTGAGAAATTTAGCAATAACTATTTTAGTAAAAAAATTTATGTATAGTTCAAAGCCCATCAGATTCAAATAGCAACCATGGATGAAAAAGAAAGATTAATGGGCTTGAGTACTTTCTCAATATATTAAATACCCATTTACTTTAAAATTAACTTCTTTTAATCATCTTTCCAGGTCCTGTTCAGACTTGCCTAGAACAAGGGATTGGAAGAACCTGTAAATTTATGAACTAATCCAGTGTGCCCTGACTAACTTAAGAAGTGTTCCTTCCATCAAACACAGAAGAAGTATCAGTGGAACTGACATAGAAATTAACACTTTGGTAATTCACGAAGATTGGAAAAAGCCATGGCAACAAATTACTGACTTCTAGCCCTCTTACATTTCATGATTTGTCAAGAAAAACAGGACTACATGAAGACCGCAGTATCAACCTATCTGAATGGCTCCCACTGAAATTGGTACGAGATGGTGAAATTCAGGTGGCTGCAAGGAAAAGCTGATGACATCTGAATTGTTTGGAATTATGAACTCGTGTAAAGCAATTTAAAAGTCAGAACCCATACCAACTGCTTTGATCCAAGAACTGAAGAGAGATAAAGTATCTATCGCCCTACACTGGACAAAGGGCCAGGTTCTTGTTATCCTGGCAGCAGGGGCTGCCAAAAGGAACGTATCTGTGAAAAGAGATCAAAGAAATGACCAAGGCTCTAGAAATGCATTGGTAAATTCAAAAAACTTTTAGACTTCTTCAATGCTGATGCATGACAGTAAACAAGAGAACTAGTCTTCATAAAGTTTTATATTTCATATTATACTTATTCTCCATTAAAAAAACACTACTTTCTTCATTTCACTGGTGGGGAAAAAAGTCTTTCAAAGATTAGACAGGTGTGGTGCATGCACCTATAATCTCAGTACATGGAAGGCTAAGGCAAAGGATTGCTGCAAATTCAAGGCCAGCCTGGGCTACTTAGTGAGTTCAAAGCCAGCCTGCACTACAAAGTAATACCTTGTCTTTAAAAAAAAAAAAAAAAAAAATTAAATAACACCAAGGACAAAGTAAGCAGAAAAGGCAAGATTCTAACTCTGTCTGACACCAATACATGTACTTTTCCATCAACAAGTGAAAGTCTTTATTATGTCAACATATTTTTGATCAAGATTTCCCAAAAGGAAAGTTAATGAAATGCACCTTCTAGGCAATAATTTCAATGAAAAATAGAAAACTTTACAATTTCTTCCTTACTCAGTAGCCAATGAATGAGATACTCAAATTCACAAGATCAAAAAAGCTGCTTTTGTGTAACAGCCAAAACACAAGAAATAGACTGTAAAAGTTTGCTAACATTTGAGCAATGTGCCAAGGTGTGGTGGATACAAGCCTCTAATCCTAGCACTCAGGAGGCTGAGGCAGGAGGATCATCCAAAGTTCAAGGCCATACATAGTGAGTTTAAAGCCAGCCTGGACTACACAGCAAGATCCTGTCTTAAAAAAAGAAAGAAAAAATTGAGGGATCTAAAATAATACGCAGAAGTATAGCAATTAAGTTTTTATTCTTCCTGCATTTTCCACTTTATAATACCGAAACAAATTTCAGAGTTTGCTGTTATATGAAAGTGATATGTGTTTTATATCAAAACAAGACTCACAATTTTAATGCAACTCTCTCAATTATATAAATTAACCTTCTCCCTACAGTGTTTCAGAGAAGCAAACAATTGTGGCCACCATTCTTCCTGCACTTTAATATAAACTACCAGCCTTTCTTTTTCATAGGGTACAATGCACACACCATCATGAGAATATGCCAGAGTTGACTCTGCAATGTTTACAAAACTAAAAAGTACCCAGTTTTAGAATTTCTGAAATCCATGTTGCCTGCCAAGAATAAAAACTCAAATCACAATATAGAACCACACAAAAATGAATATAAACTGCTACGGCTGCATGACAGACTTTGGAAGGGAAATGGGTAGAAAACACTTCTCCCAAACCATGAGCCTAAACAAATGAATTCTAAACCTTAAAAGTGATCCCCGACCAGTTACACCTCAGTCAAAACCAGCATCCAGGGCAAAGGTCAGAAAACACTGTAAAGGGCCAGATGGCAAATATTTGAGGCCTTGAAGGCATTTATCTCTGTTACAATATGTACATGAACGGATATAGCTGTGTTCCTATAGAACTCTATTTTAAAAAGAGGCAGCATGCTAGATTCAGTCAGCGGGCCACAGTGGACCAACCACTGGTCAAAAACTTACAAATACCTCTTCAATAAGCCAAAGAAACACTATATCCCCATTTATCAGTGTTGTATGTCTCAAAGATGCTGTTTAGACAAGAAATCAAGTAAAATTCCAAATTCTCTACAGACTAATGGTATGATCTTGATTAAGTCACCTATCTGAATCTCGATGTCATATAAAAAACATAAAAATTCCTGTCTATACTGTAAGGTTGCCGTAAGATAAAAAAACATAATCCAAGTGCACAACTTAAGCACACAGCCAGGCACACAGTAGAAGCCATTGGTCTTTCCTCTTGCAATTTCTGGTTCTCAATGGAAAATAAACACATAAGATAGTATGAAAATGATAAATGGCTAAATAAAATGCTATAGGTACCCAGTTTTGTTTTTCTGGCAACTTCTTAAAACATGCTAGTGGGTAAATTAAAATTCTAAACTATCAACACAATATCCAAAGAAAAGAATTGGAGTTTACTAATACTGAATTATTAAGTGTACATATCTCTAGGAACTATACAAAACTTTCATTCCTAAATTACCTGAAATTACCTGTTTCTAAAGAACTATTCAAACAATGAACAAATATAACTTGTAAACAAGAAGAAAATGTTGTACACAATGTTTTTTTTTCTGTATGTATGACCTCATTTATTTCTTTTTTTTACTTAGTTATATTCAATTTATTTTAAAGGCAAAAGAAGGAAAACATATTAACGAACAGATATCCATTACGAAATAGCTTAAGAACAATATAAACTATACAGAGTTACAGACAAAGTGGTAGGAAATTAACAATGGTTGTTGTATTACATATTGATATCTTCAAAGTGGTTTCCCAGGAAAACAAATAGAGACATGCAAGATTGATCAAATAAGTAATCATTAACTGTTCCTTTCAGTAAAGCAATAGAAGTCAGTAGTATAACTATGTTAGCTATCTTGTATATACATACATAAATTTCCCCTTCTTCCTTTTCCCTTTTCCCTCACCCCAGCTGCTCTTTACTTTTGAGCAATTTCCTTTCGTTTCACAATGTCTATCATACCTCCTAGTTTTTATTCACTCTTTCAAGTTCTTACACTGGTGAGACAATACACTGCTTACACATGGAGGTCTGGTTTATTTCATTTATGAATATGGTCTCTAGTTGTGACCATTTACCTATAAATGCCTCGAGTTTATCTTTCTTTATAGCTGAGTAATATTCCATTATATAAAAGTACCACAATTTTTTTATCCATTCCTCGGTGGATGGACATTTGGGTTGCTTCCACAATTTAGCAATTACAAATTGCACTGCTATGAACATGGGTGCACATATATCGCTGTGGTACGATGTTTTCAGATCTTCTGGGAAAATACCCAGAAGGGGAATAGCTGGGTTGAATGGGATCTCTAGACCTAGTTTGCTGAGGAATCTCCAAACTGATTTCCACAGTTTCACCAGTCTGCATTCCCACCAGCAGTGGAGAAGAGTTCCTATTTCTCCACAGCCTCACTGGCATTTGTTATTGGTTGATTTCTTAATGCTAGCCACTCTTACTGGGGTGAGACGGAATCTCAATGTTATTTTAATTTGCATTTCTCGAATGACTAATGATGTTGAACATCTCACGTATTTATTTGCCATTTGTATTTCTTTATCTGAGAAGTGTGTGTTCATCTCAGATGCCCATTTTTGGATTTGGTCTTTGAATGGCGGGGGGGGGGGGGCGCTGATGTTTTTTAATTCTTTGTATGTACTAGATAGAAGACCTTTATCTGAGGGACAGCCAGCTAAAATTTTTTCCCAACTTGTGGGTTTTCTTTTTATTCTGCTGGTGATTTCTTTAGATGTGCAGAAACTTTTCAGTAGGATGAGATCCCAGTTGTTGATTCTTTGAAATATTTCACATGTGGTTTGGTTTTTACACAATATGTTTAAACTCACTTGCCATTCAGCATGTCATAAATGAATTGGAAATGAGTAAAAATACTGTCTCCTAAATGTGCAAAACTGAAAAAACTCTTATGATTGACTAAAGGTCTCTAGAGCCAATAAACAAAAATATCTAAATGAGAAAGGCTGCATCCATTTGTACGTTAACACAAATCAAATTCACTACTCTAGAAAAGCCTTTTAACAGGTGCTTCACCTGTAATAAAATGTCCCTGGAAAAACACATGACAGGGGACAGCACATCACAGGCCCAACATGGTATCAATTCGTTACACTATACACTTTTAAGTACAGTACCTGTTAGTTTGTGATCTCAGCTCATTTCCTAAGGACAACTTGTCCACGTCTTCTACCAAACCTATCACTTCAATTGCATGGTTTTGTCATTCACAATATAGAAGCTTTCAAATCCACAAAAAAGACTACAAACCACTCCTGACATCTGCCCCCAAGCCCCAATAGAAGGAGGACAGCTGTTTGGGATTCTTCCAAGTGTAAACAAAGGATTTTTACTTTCAGAGTATTTCCACTGCAGAATGTGCTTCAAGTGAATTCCTTTGGCCAGGGACCCTACTAAAACTTGGCTACAGTCAATTCTTTGAAACCCACAAAAATTTACAGCGAGGGTTAACATGGAAATGACAATGCATGCTCTGGATTCTTGTAAAAGAGTCACTGTTCAGCTGTTCCTAAAGGAAAATAACAGGATTCAGAGCCTTTCCTTTATTCCTAAGGAGTATGAGCTGGTGGCTATAAACGTTATACATTGCCTGGGGAAGTTGGGGAGGTTGGGAGTGCAAGAAATTCTAAACAAAACACAAAAGAAGCAGAGTATACAGAATGAACAGGCTTTTCCTGTTGAGGATACTAAGTTTATAAGAAATATAAAGTACCACATGTACCAAATATAGTTCCTGAAAAGGAGACTAAAAAAGGCTTAACAGCACTCATAAATGCTTTACTTATGTTTACTGCACCTTCAAATGAACGCGGTAATTAGTTAGTAATTTACTTAGCTTTAAGGAGTGATTCCTGAACCTTAAGAGTGTACCTGAGCACCAAGTGAAGGCCGTGTTAAATAATGCAGATTCTAGACCCCCACCATCAGAGATTCCAAATCAGGAGACAAAATCTGATGATATTTCTGCTCTTAAATAGTAAGTAGGTCATACCTTAGGAAACAATGATGCTGTTCGTGATTTTCATTTGGAGTTAGCTTTGCTCTGCCCAATTATCATATGGTACAGTACTTATTAACCACCAAGAAAAAATGCAAAGTGCTAATCATAAATTTGGGGCAAGCAGTTTACCACAGCAGGCAGGAGATGAACAAATTGATGAGCGAAGTGAAAAGTCTGACACAGGATAATACTACTCCAGTAGTAAAATATATAAACATAGCAAATTAACACCAAAACAAATAAAAAATATATAATCACTCATCTAGTTTATTTTTTATCAATGCTGGATTCTCCAATTAGCAAAGTGATCATAAATTTAGATCACATGCATGTACACACATAGTAATTATTGTGAAATTTTAAAAATCAAAATTCTTATCACAAATTATAGGCATCTGCCTGGCCTCTTATTTATATCTGTATGACTCAATAATGTAAATAATTACCTTTAGACTATTCTATGTATCAACCTAGCTACTGAGCTTTAGAGTAAATCATACATGATTCCTGCTAATTTAGCAAGAGAGATAGGTATATATGTTAACAGATAGTTAAAATGCAATATGAAAACAATATTAAAAATTTTATAAGGTTCAGGAAGAAGCAATAAATTGTCTACCAGGTAAAGACCCAGAAGGAGATTACTGGATGAAGGAAGCCACAAAGCCAGTTTCACCAAGTGGATATGGGAGGGGCACAGAGCAGAAAGAACAGCAGAAGACAAAATAGCACAGTGAATTTTTGAGAATGATACAGATGAATGAAAGGTACATGGAGAAGATGGTAGGAAAGGGGTCAGGGAAAGGTGTTCGTGTTGATTCACAAACCTCAAAGCTGTCTGTCCTTAGAAAGGGAAGAGAAGAAAACCAATATGACATGGCTCTACTCAAAACAGCAATCATACAAGGACAATGGCACCAATAAATTTCTTTTTTTTTCTTTAAGCTCACCTTAAATTTCTGTTACTCACAACTGCAAGTGAGTCAAAGATTGACAAAAAGCACTGCAGGAGATTTGCAATCATGTGGCCTAAACTCAAACTTAGAGAGCTGGGAATTACAACTAATAAGGCTGGGCCAGATCCCCACCATGGCTGCCCTGGGGTGAGGCAAGCAACAGCTGCCTTTCCAATCAATCTGCACAGACACTGTACTCCTCATCCCAATCCTATCAGTCACAAAACCTTACACAGTACCCACAGTAGTAATTAGAAAGGGGTCTCAGCAACACCACAGATGATTTTCCTCAGGGAGGACTTACTGCCAGCTTACCTGTCTCTGCTTGTAGACTGAGGTGCCAAAGCCTTATCACCCTGAGAAAATCTCTCTAGGCTCCACTGGCACCTCTGACTCAACCTTCCTAAAACGCTATTTTCATTCTGCAGCACCCAGTCTGCCCACACTGGAGCAGGGGTTGGTGAGGTACCAATTCCTTTTCTGTAGGGAATTCTAGGGCATTGTTAATCATATTAACCTGCCAAGACTCAAGAAAGAAAAGTACAAAGGTAAACTGTGATCAGTTCTGGGGATATACTAGAACCCATTTCAGTTTTCCTAGAGCTTCCAACGTGCAAGGCCTAAAGATGGAGAGCCCTGCAGCTGGGGGCCCGTAAGCCTACATACTGCATCCACCGACACATGGCCAGCACAGTGACTAGGTCCACTGCTGCTCTTCTGTAAAAAAAAAAAAAGTATTTATTTTACATTAACTATCAATAAGCTACACCGATGAACAAATGGCTTAATGGCCAGGCTTTATTTCCTTCATCTGAAAAATGGGAATAAATAATAAAAGGTGTGTAATAAAGTAACAGAGGTAGATAGTAAGAAAATATTCAAAACCTAAAACCCATTCCAATTACATAACCTTTTCAATACGGACCTCACATCACAATCAACTCTCACAGCTCTCAGACCATCCTAATCACTTGTGCTGATCCCTATTCTAAATGAAGGGTACTGCTAAGGAAAATGAAATCCCAAAAGATACGGTGCTCCATTACATAAGCCACTTATTTATCACTCGTGAGCTCACAGAAGCCATCCTCACTCCCCTCACTTTCCCTCCAGTGCCTCTGAATACTGTCCAAGTTCTTCATTATCTATGCGGCCACATTTAGCACTCCTTCCCCACCCCACTCCTTCCATCCAGACCCCGCACATACTATCTACATCAGTGATGGTGAACCTTTTAGTTTTCAATGACGAACAGCCCACTGCGGCATGCATAGTCTAAGTTTGCCACCACTCATCTACACGAACCATACTTAAAGAGTCCAGTCCTTGAAGCCCAGCATGGTGGTGCATGCCTGTAATCCCAGCACTTGGGAGGCTGCAGCAGGAAGACTGCTGTGAGTTTGAGGCCAGCCTGGGCTACAAAGTGAGTTCAAAGCCAGCCTGAACTTCACAGTGAAACCCCATCTCAAAAAGACAAAAAAAAAAGTCCAGTCCTTGTGACTTATGTACATGTTAATGCCTTCCAGCCTTGTTAGTTTTGATATAAAATTATCACTAATAATCTAACTCATGCAATCAGCAGTAAGTCATATGTTGTTGGGTGTGTGTGTGTATGCACATGTGTATATGTGTGCATGCCTGATTTTTCTCTCGAGTTGTAAATCCTGGTCAATCATAATCTAGATGTTTTTTGTAGCACCCCTCCATACCACAAACCCACATGCCATACCATCTGGCACAGTACTGAGCCTCAGATAGACAAAGTGTTACTTTATACAGTACTCAGGCTTTCACATGATGGTTGGTACCTGTGAGAAGAGGAACACATGCACATGTTATTTCAATTCCCTTTGGTGTCAACAAAAGTCTGTGGTTTCCTGCAAAATTGGTTTCTGTTGCTTTGCAAACATGTACATGAGAAGAAAATCCTCAATGGTCATTCTACAGGTGAGAATTCTGCCCCCAGCTGTATCCTGTTACCCTAAGGAATGGGAAGTATAAGCTGGGCAGATGTCCAGACAAGGGAGAGCAAGACCATAAATTCAATAAATGCTGACACTCTTATCCCTATGGTAATGAGAATAAACTTTTAATTTAGAAAAACTCATAACAGCTGGGTTTTATGTAAATTAACTTCTCCAGAGATTAAAATAGATATCCGGTAAGGAGAATGCCAAATTCAACCCATCAGACTTCCTCCATCCTTTCCAATCTCTATCATCCTAAAACATCAAGCAGCCCATTGGGCTAGACCACTATAAACCACCTGGAAAGACTATATAGGTAAGTGGACTCAAATAAATGCAGACATTTACTGAGCTGGATGACCTTACCTGGACAAATCTCAGGGCCTGCAGTGGCTGTTCTGTTAAAATGATTTCACAAGGACATACCTCCCACCTTATCGGACATACTATGTGACAAAAACACACTAAGATGAATTCATTATCAGATGAATCCCACAAATAGCAAGCAAAAGAGATTAGAAATAGATGCTGCAAGTGGTGAGTGTTGGTTTCTAAATTATGAAAATGGTTCTCATGTCTTAAGAATATTGCCTTCAATGTCATGAGTCCATAATACTACTATTTTAAGAGCAATGACACTGAAAAACAAGAGGCCACAGTTTAAAAAAAGAAAGAAAAAAACTCTCACACTTGGGAAGGCAAAATTTTAAACAGTAAAGACTGTGAGTAAAATGTCACAAATAAAAATGTTACAGGAAAATAAGAAAACTCCAATACTTTTTAGCAGTCATCCATTAAAGGTTTTTCTAAATATGTTATTAATGGCTTAAATGAAAAATTTTTACTCTAATGGAGAATTTCTATTCATAAAACACCAATGGCCCAAGTAATCCACTGGAGAGCTATTTTGGTTCCTTATAACATACACTAAAAGGATTATTTTTTTTTAAACTAACAAATTTATTTTAGGTGGAAACAGACTAGGATCTTCAATGTAATACACATGAAAATCACCTCCAATTCTAACAATCTATGCCAGATCCACACAGACTTTGTGCTAGCATGATTAGCATTTTTAGTGGAGAATTTGATTATTCAAAAGTAAAAATTTGTAAGTGTCCTACAACATCAAAACTGTTTCTCAACCTCTTACTCCATGAAAAAAAGTACCCTCCACTAGTATCTCTTCCAGGTAACCTGAAAGGTAGTTTAAGCAAAACTGAATTGACAATTGTAAAACTCCATAAGAAAGGAGAAGAAAGTACGTAAGCATGTTTAATGTCATAATTTATAAGAACTGTGACTAATTCCATTTGAAGGTTAATAAAGATAATTCTCTTTCAACTCATATATACCATTTCACAAAATAAATGTAAAATGTTTAAAAATGTTAAGATAAAGGGCTAGCAAGATTAAATTTGAGTTCAAAGTCATTTGCTAGGTTAAAGCAAAGTGTTTTACAAATTCTTCTAGGGCTGGGGATTTAGCTCAGCAGCAAAGCGCCTGCCTCGCAAGCGCAAGGTCATGAGTTCTATTCTCGGTACCAGGAAAAAAAAAAAAAACAAATTCTTCTAAATGTATTAATTCACTAAAAATTGTTTAAGAAGAATTAAGAAGTGGCTTTTCACGCAATTACTAAAAACTTATGACTAGGCTTATTTTGGGTAATACTACATTTGTTGTAATTTAGAAACAACAAAATTAAGAGACACTTCAGTGATTATTACCTGAATTTCAAATTTTCTGAATTCCTTTCAATAAAAAACTCTTAAAGGGCTACACATGTGAACAGCTTAACATATAACACATGAACAAAAGTTAATTTCCCTCACTGAACTAGAATAAAAAATAAAGACATTAAAAAATACAGAGCTGGTGCCTTAAGATATTTTAGAATTTGTAGGTAAATGTAAAAATAAATGGCACTTATGTAACAGAAATGCAAAATGTTAAATCGTTGTTTCTAGAAGAGGTCATATTATGCAAATGAGACATCAAATATTTAATGTATATGGGAAATACACAAAGATTTAGCTATAGAAACAGGCAGGCATCTACTATACAGAATAATTTCCTTTAAAATTAGTACAATTTTTAAAAATCCAAAATGTATGTATAGGTATTCTGTCAAATCAATGATATAACATTACTATATTCCAAGTGTTAACAATTTGGTGCAAATGGGCACAAAGTATTAATTGGCTACTTTTCCTGACAGACTCACCAATCAAAAAGTAGCTTCAAATTTTAAAGCACAATGTCTTAGAAATAAAACTAATGCTTTTCAGGCTTTAACTGGGTAGAGTGTGGGAGGGAGAAGTATTCAGCTTATGTATAGTCACAGAATAGAGGCTACAAGAAAGCCAATTCGATTTCAAAGAGGATAAAGAGAAGGTTTAAAGCATGCAAACACAAAATACTTGAAACACAGCAAAGAGAAATAATTAAACAAATATTTGAGTGCATACTCTAGACTGACACTGCAGATAGAACAAACTATAAATAGTTTAAATAAACTCTCCAGAGACTACTGAGGCCTTGGTGTTCTGATTCTCCACATAAATAGGACCCACAGAATGCTTCCCATTGCAGCAAACAGTTGATCCTATGCTAGATTAGTCATAGTTAAAAGTTGTCCAGAATTCAAAATGATCTCAAAGACCAAAGAATTAAGACTGCTCCAAAAACCCAGAGACACCCAAAACACAAACTCAAGTAAACACATCATGCCAACTAAAGATCTGATGGACTGCTTTGGTAAGATCATGACAGAAGAAAAAGCTGAAGCCTAATTTCTTGCTACCTGAAGGCCTTCACTCTTTGTATAAAATGGAGCTAGTAATCAGTTACCTCAAAGAGCTACTGTAGATCAATGAGAAGCCTTTTGTCCAGCAACTTAGCACAGCAGGACCTAGAGCAGGTGTCCTATCAACTTTGGCTTTCACTGACATTAAGCGAACAGGCACACCTGCCATGGGATAACCAACAAGGGGGGAAATGGGAATAGGAAACAAGTTGGAAATATCCTTACTCCTTACTCCCTGCAACAGCAGAATCCTTAAGGAGCCTGACTGCTAGTTTGAAAGCTTAAAGTTAGAACTTCAATTATACCAATTCTCTCTTTAGGCAACTTAAGAAGACTGTTTCTATTAAATTTAAGGTCAGAAACAGTTACCTTTTTGGCTGGCTCTCCATCAGTAGGAGGCAGCAATAGTTACAAACCACCAACTAACAGATTCTCAGCCCTGTTCAATGAAATATGTTTATAAGTCAATTTTTTGTAGTTTTAACAATTATGTTCCTGGTTCCTTCTTTCCTTCTCTTCAGTCTATTCCCTAAATGCTGGTATAACCAAACTATAAATCACACCCTAGAACAGTGGTGGCAGACCTATGGCACACAAGCCTCAGCAGGCACAAGTGCCAGCTGCCAAGCACCGGATAGCAATTGTTTTTTCTAAACTAACACCTCAATATCCATGTTTAATTGCAGTATCAGCACTTCGCGATAAATAAATGGGTTTGGGGTTGCAGTTCGGGCACTCAGTCTCTAAAGGGTTTGCCATCTCTGCTCTAAAACAAAACTGCCCCAAGTACCCACTGCAGGAGGAAACTAACCAAAGATGAAGCCTGAAAGGACTAAATGCTGGCTCTAACCCCATTTTCTTTGCCTTGGGCTCCTCCCCACCCACCATGGTCATTTTCAAAAGCTCAAATGGCTGTACAGAAAAAGGAACACTAAATATTCAGGTAAGAGAGTGAAGAATTATCAAATGGCTCCAATTATACTAACTGATCTCATCCTCCCATTTCAAGCTTTTTCTTAGCATGTGAAATCCATTTCTGAACCTCAACCACAAGTATTTTTAAAAAATTACTCTTGCCTTTCTCATCTTTCCTTGAAAGCACCGAACATACACCTGATGCCAAAGCTATGTACTCTTTCAGAATTCACACACATCAGGTTTTGTTTCATTGGATGTGTTCTCATTTGCTCTTGCAAAAAGTAAACACATTAATTATAGTTCTGACAAGTTACATGCTTACACTTTAGGAAGAAATACTTTTAGCAACATCTTTGCTGGGATTTCTGAAGTGTTTACTTTGTTCTAGGCACCATGCTATGCCTCACGTCAATCTATTTTACAAATGAGATTTGTGATTAAAATTAAGTAACGTATATAAGGCCACACAGATAATAAATTGTGACAGCCAGAATCTGAACCAAGATCTGACTCCAAAATCCATGCTCTTAATCTATACACTTCTGACACACAATTATTCCACAGACAAAAACACTTAGGTACTAAACAAATGAGGCAAGGTGATTTTTGTGAGCTGCAAACTAAAAATAGAATGAAAAGAAAGAGAAATTCTTTCACTCAAATGGAAAATGCCTGTTGCAGGAAATAGAATTTAACTAATTAGAAGGGTGTAGTGAGGAGGAAGCAAAGACATTGCCTGTTTAATGTTTTCTACAGTAACTTAACCTATTTTCTTTCCCCTAAAACTTACAATTGCAGACCGATTTATGAATGTGTCCCAGTCTATTTTACCAAAGTAGTAGGTAATAAACTACAGAAAAAGTGAGATGTATAATTACCCAACAAGTAAAGCAACTCAACAAGGTGAGTTCTTAACCACATCCAAATGGAAATGTTTACAAGCTTCATAATCAGCTGGGAATAGGCTCCCTTCTACACAAACACAGATTTACATCTGCTAGCTGAAATCTGCTTTCCCCAAAATTTAGTTGGTGTTATACAAGCAACAGAAACTTCTGCAAATGTTTTTCCCATAAATCTGAGAAAAACAGTCAAATTTCGAAAGCAATAGCCAAACTCAAAAAAGCGAACAGGGAGTCTTTCCCATTCAAAACTGCAGTGAAAGTAAATGTTCCTGTATTAAATTTCACAAACTTTAAATACTGACAAGGAGGACACTATGCTGCTGTTTCATGGCATATACTGAAAAATATATTAGTGTTTCAAATACGTAATTACTAACCTTGAAATCTGCTATTAAGCTGATCAGACAATTACAAAACAAGATGGGCAGACCAAAGATATGTACCACAATCTTCCATTATGGACCCTAATTGCTAAGCCCTGTCAGGTCAAGAAACAAAGAATGCAGTTAGCCAGGTGGGGTGACACATTCCTGTCATCTCAGCACTCAAAAAGCTGAGGCACGAAGATCACGAGTTTGAGGCCAGCCTGAACTACATATGGAGACAAGACTCCTCCAAAAAAAACAAACATACAAAAAAGTAAAACTACAGCCACCACTAAATGCTTCCCCACTCACTCCAAGAGAAAAGGGAATGCCAGAGTTAGAAATCTTGAAAACTCCGACATAGAACCTCCAAGACATATTTTCCCACTAATTCACACATATATAAGGTCACACAGATAATAGTGACTCAGTCATAGAACCTCCAAGACAGATTTTCTCGCGTCATATTTTCTCACTAATTAAAAGAGTATGAAAACAGAACACAAAGCTATAGCAACCACTGAAAGGCACTGAAAGTGGAGAAACACTGGCAGAAAGCTGAAAGATTCATCTTCATATTACTTTTCAAGTAAAGGTGCTCCCCAGATCACATCATACAGGAGCTAGAACTCAAATAGACTGCAGTCTTAAAATTACCACATCAACTGCACAAATCCTTGATGGATTCCTAAACTGTACTTACACTGGGGAAGAGTCCAAGATTCCCAAGAAAAAGCCAATATAAAAGCCTGAAGGAAGTGAGCAGTGGTGGCACTAAAACAGGCATTTGTGTCCAAAGAAAGCTAAAAGTTAATATTATTTAAAACAAAAGTTACCAGTATTCAAAACAGGATTTTTAAATGATTCTAAAATGTATCATCTACAATGTGCAGCACACCATAAAGAATTATCAGATACATGGAATCAGTTTAAACATCTTACCGAACCATTCATTAATAAATTAGTAAATAAAAACACCTGTTCATTCTATACTTGCCTAAGTCATAATTCTGCCTTTTACAAACTGCAGACTATATCTGCAAATCATATATGTAGTGAAGAATTTACATACAGAATTTACAAGGAATTCTTCTAACAGTAAGATTTCAAAATAGGATAAATATTTAAATATATACTTCACTAAAAAAAAATATACAAATGATCAGCAGACACGTGAAATGAAGTTCATCATATAATCATTAGGAAACAACCAAATTAAAATTACTGTAAGATGCCTCTATATACCCACCAGAATCAACTTTCATGTATTCAAGGTGGCGTGTCACAAACATTTACGGAAAAAAATGAAAAAAATTCTTTTTTTTTTTTTTTTTTTTGGTTTTTGGTTTTTTCTCCGGTACCGGGAACCGAACTCACGACCTTGCACTTGCCAGGCAGGCGCTTTTGCCGCTGAGCTAAATCCCCAGCCCCGAAAAAAATTCTATACTCTCAAAAAAATGGGGGATACATTTTCCAGCACATTTTTTAATGAAGCCATTACCCTAAAACCAGAACTAGATAAAACTTTTTTTTAAGCCAAGCCTCATAACAAACACAAAAATCCTTAACAAAATATTACCTACTCATATCCAGGAATGTATTTTTTAAAAAATGATAATACACAATGGCCCAATGGAGTTTTATCTTAGGAATGTAGTATTAGTTTAACTTTTTAAAAAATTAATGGAATTCACATCAATAAAATTTAAAAGTATACAGCTGCCTTTTTAGATGCAATAAAAGCATATACCAAAACACCACCAACCCATAATAAACTTCAGCAAATCAGAAATAGAAACTTCCTCAATCTGCTAAAAGGAATCTATGAAGAAATGTACAGTTAAAGATTATACAAAAATGTCTGAGTGGTAGAGCATGCTTGTAATACCAGCACTCCAGAGGCTGAGGCAGGAGGATTGCCGCAAGTTCAAGGCCAGTCTAGGCTACATAGCAAGACCCTGTCTCAAAAAACCAAACAAAACAAAAATATGTACATAAAAGTGACCATCTAAATACTTGACACCAAAAGAGGTAAAATTTGACCAGAATATTAGTTAACTATGCTATTAAACACAGTACTGACAACCCTAGCTAGTATAGTTTCGTTAAAAAAAAGTAATAAAAGTCATACAGAAGGTGTGGAGCATTAAGAGAAAATTAACACTGCCTTTTATCTGCAGACAACAAAAATCTACAAAAAAAAAAAAAAAAACACTAGAAATAAATGCCTTTAGCAAAGTGGCAGATTACAAGGTCAATATACAAGAATGCATATTTTTTCTAGATCCTACAACAAACAAACGAAAATATAAAATTTCAAGTACTGACAACATCATCAAAACCATGAAAGTACTTAAGGATATACTTGATAAAATATGTACAAGGCCTGTATCCTGAAAATACAAAACTTACTTTAAAAAAAAAAGAGCTCTACAAATTTGCAGAAAGTACAGTAGGCAAGCTTCACTAAGCAGTACTTTCTGACCTTTAAAAAAACAATCTGCGAAGACCAAACTATTTCCCTAAATACTAATTTAACTGTTTTAAGTTAGACTATATATGGAATTCCACAAAAACCCAGTGTATATCCTAAGTTCTTCAGTTGTTCTAGTTCATTCCGGGGATTTTTCATGATAAAGAAAAAAAACTTCTAAAAGTGATACAGTGGAATTATCTGAGAAAACCAAGACATCTCTTTTATATCCTGGTGCTCTTTAAAATACCAAAGCTACACAGTCATGCTGTTTGTTGCTGGAATGTACTGGTGCTCTTGTCATTATGAACATCAAGGAGTTCACTTAAACCACACTGAATGGCTTGCTACACATCAAGACTACATGGTATAGCCATCACTGCATATGTGGTTGCTCAATGACCTAAACTTTATGCAGGGCATGACGACCTTGTTGAAATGCTAATGTGCATACCTCCAAATCACAATCAATTTTGCCAGAAGTTAATGTTATTTCATAGGCCCTTCCCAAAAGCTCATTACTTCATCTGCTACTAAAGATTAAAATAGTCCACACCTATTAAACGACTCCTAAATCCATAAAAATAGCCACAGCAGAGTATGAGTTTCAAATCCTGATGTATTTCTACAAAGGGTAAGGTTTTGACTGTCAGTCATTCAAGAATATGTTCAGGCTAACAGAAACGGAAAATACAGAAGGCAGAGACAGCATTTCCAATTTCAGTTCCCCAGAGTCTTGGCAGTCTCTCTGAAAAACATCAAAGCTTCCTTTATCTTGAAAAATATACCACAGCTTTTCCAACACCCGCTCATCATATTTATTCACCTGAGAAAGAGTTTAAGAACCACCTTAAACTCACAGTATTTCCAGAGCAAATAATCATAAACAGGCTCTGACCACAAATGATCAATTTTAGGCTGTTCTTGAGTCTTCTAAAAAAAAAGAAATCACACATAAAGAAATTACTTTTAAGGGTCTTTGTTGCCATTCTTTCACACTATTCTGAGACAAAAAAATGAAAAAAGAAATTTTTAATACGTAAACTTCAGTCCTTTAGGATACTAAAAATAAAGCATTTAAAATAATGTCCTCCCAGCCCAGCTTCAGTCAACACTTAAATCACTAGTTGGACAAAAACAGAGAATGCATACTGACTAAACTTGCTGGATCTAATGGATAACAGGCTGGACAGCATAACCCAGATCCCCAAAGATTACAAGCTGAAACATCAACCCTGAAACTGTTCGTTCATTTGTTCATTCATCCATTCATTCATCCATCCATTCTTTCATCCATTCACCAAAATTTAGTAAGCAGCTACAGTTAGGCATGGTGTATTAGGTAGTATAGAAAGAATAAAAACACATCCCTTGCCCTCCAGGAATACACATTCCAAAGGAAACAGACATGAAAACAAAAAAGTAAAATGATAATCCTTAATTGTCCAGATAGAGGAAGACAAAAAAGAGTCATCAGTTTTACCTGAGGAGGAAGAGTGGTCAGAAAAGACTTTAAAGAAGAGGTAACCCTTGAACTGAATCTTCAGAAGCTTGAGGGGCGGGGAGGTGTTTAAAGATGAGAGTGGAGTCGCTCCAGACAGATAAAACTATGCATTTATACATAAGCATAACTCCTAGCTATTTAGGGGAACAGCTGTTCCTAGTACACTATGGCCACAGCAGGGTATTATATGCATGTTGCAAAAGAAAGAGTAGACAAACATCAAATCATTCAAATATTTATTCAGAACGTCCTACGTACCAAGTATTATAAGTAAATGTATAGTTTATATTTAGCATCAACTATATCAAATAAAGGTAGGAAAAATGCAGTATTAACAATACTTGTAAAACATAACATATAAATTCAAATAAAAAATAATAGCATAAAATGGCAGCCAAACTATTGGTAGCATTAATACATGTACGATAAACACAGTTGTGTGGGGTGTGTGTGTGTGTGTGTGTGTAGTTAAAAAAAAAGTTACAGATATGACATGTCCAAAGCAGAGAAAGTTACAGCTGACTCAAAATCACTATTAACTCAACAGATCTAGAATATAATGGTCCAGCCTGGCAACTTCACTAAGATAAGCACATGTAAATTGGGAACGAAGAGAAAGAGATGGCAAAAGAAATGAAAACTGTGTTGTAAAGGTAACAGCTGATGAAATTACAAAAGGAGAAAAGATTCAAGTACCTTTAAGCTTTGAAACTTATCAAGCAAATGTTTAAAAGCTCATTTTGGTGCTCCAGAAGTTTTTCTCCAGTCCCTGCTGTCACCAGTAAAATGAATTATGCATCTACTACACTGGGTAAGGTGCACTACTAGACAATATGAATGCTAAGAAGGATAAAACAACAAGACACAGTTGGGCGTAGTTGGGCATAGTTGCGCTATAATCCCAGCACTCTGGGAGGCTGAGGCTGGAGGACTGCCAAATTTTCAAGCCCAGCCTGAGCAACTTAGTGAGAGTCTTAGCTCAAAATTTAAAAAATAAAGAAAAGGCAGGGGAAGTAGTATCTCAGGAAAGCACCAGGATCACCAGGGAGAGAGAGAAGTAGGGAGAGAATTCTTCGAAGGATTCAAAAATAACTAAAATACAAAAAAAAAAAAAAAAATTACTAAAATACAAACACCTTCAAAGATCTCTCATTTGCCATACAATAGAACATAGATCCAGAAGCAGACATACAGCAATGTTAAAAAGTAACAAATGCCTAAAGATCAATAAAGATCATTACAAGTAAGTTTAGGAGAAAACTATACAACTTTAGCATTTCTGGTTTTCTCATTTACCTACCCGTGAACTAATAAAAGAAAGGATGAGTAAAAAACTGAAAATTCTGATAACTTTACTGTTAGGGAGATCTTGATATAAATGTGTTAAGAGCCCTGATTCTCATCACATTATATACTGCTGTATGCTCCTGACAGCCAGACTGTAACCTTAAGCACTGGTCTTCTCTTCTGTAAAGATAAATTTTTAAAAGAACCCACCAGTTTTAACTTCCCCTTTGAAATTAATTCCTTAAAACTGAAGATCTGCCCAGAAATCTTTGAAATTACCTAGAATTGGCTATGATAAAACTGGAAATATATGCTGATCTGGAAGGTTTATTATATGCAGGTTCTTCTAAGCATCAAAAACTCTTGTTAAGTGGATATTACCCCTATTCTTTAAAATAAAAATTTTTTTAAAAAAAACTATTGCTACCAAGATTCAAAGAACTTCTCTGAGGACACCCTATTCAAAAATGGTCAATTCTGGAGTCAATTTGACGCCCAAGTTTTCTCTCCTTTAATTCTGTACTGCACTAAACTCCCAAAATCTGTAACTGGACTTCTAACACTTATTTAAAACACTACTGGTGCACACACATACATGGGCAAAAGCATATGAAGGCAAAGCTAGGAAAATGTCTGACTATTAATGAAAAAGAGTTACCAGTCAGACAAAGCTGAATAGACAGAGACACCAGCTACCCTATACCAGACTTTAATTCTTTGATTGCCAGACCTTATGGACTATGTGGAAAGGGAAAAGGGAAGGATAGGAGGAAGGGAAAGACAAAGGGGATGGAGATGGGGAAGGGAAAGGGAAAGGGCAATCTATGGGGAAGTCCAAGGGTAGCCAGGGCAAGAAGTAAGAACACGGGCCTGGGACAGTATTTCAAAATTTTAACAATCACTATGGTCTCATCTTTACATAGTAGCTGGACCTGAGTATACAGAATGCCTTAAAAGGTTAAGGTTAGAATCAGAAGAATCTAGCTTCCACATTACAACCAAGGCACGTAACTACTCATTACCCCTGACTCCCAGTGCTGCTGTAAGTGACACTATCTGTGAGGGATGCAAAAGGAGGACACAAAAAAAAAGCTTCTCCAGAGGTTGCTTTCTGCCAAAGACAATTCTTATATATTTATAACTCACTGCCTTTGCGTAGCCAGTCTAGCTCAAGTGCACCAGTCTCCTTTTTGTCCTTTCTCACAAAACAGGAGAGTAGCAGGAAAGGAAAGCAAAGAAAATAGGCAGAGGGAAAAGCAGCAAACAGAAAGATCCAGTACACTACAGCTCTCCAAAAGAAACTGGCCTGGCATTTTTCCAAACTACCATCTTGTGTCATTTAGTCTTGGCTACAACTTAACCTATTAATATCATAACAGTGTGAGTCCTTAAGACCCAGAATGAAACATTATAGCAAATGAAATCATGCAAGCTTGTCAGAACTGGATATTCAGGGAGTCTGACAGGCAAGCCTCAATCCTGCCTAGGCTCAATGCATGAACCATTATCCTTTCTCATTTTTAAAAGCAATGCTCAACTTCATTAAATTTAGGAAATGTTTACCCCTCACTTGTTTGAACTTTCTTCATTTCATTCTCTCCTCTTTTGACAACTTCAATTACATGTGTGTTATAAACAGTTTTTCCACTTTTTCTGAAGTTGTTTACTTTTGCTTCAATTTCTTTTCTGTCTGCTCATCTGATTAAGTCATTCTCTTTTTTTCCCCTTCCAGTACTAGGACTCGAACTCACGACCCTGTGCTTGCCAGGCAGATGCTGTGCCACTGAGCTAAATCCCCAGCCCCAAGTCATTCTCATCTGTAACTTCAATAGTTTTTTTCTGTCATCTCTGTTTCACTGTTAATCTTATCCTGTAAAATTTTGTCAGGCACTTTCCTTTTCTGATCATTTCTATTTCTCTGCTGTGATTCTGTAGCTTTTCTTTACAACAGATCTCCTAGTATGTAACTGAATATAGAAATAATAGTTGCTTTAAAATTCTTATCTGGTAAATCTAACATCTAGATCACCCTGGTAGGTCCACTGACTAGTTTTGCTCTTTAAATACATCACATTTTCCTGCTTCTTCATATTTTCAGTAACTTTATACTGTATCATAGATTTTTGTGGCAACTCTTGGTTTTTCTACTCTTCCACACAAACTTAATCGTTTGCTTTTATTTTATCAAGCAGTTAACTGAATTTAGATGGCGAATATTTTTATCTCTTAAAAGGATTCCAGGGGGCTGGGGATTTAGCTCAGCGGCAAAGCGCCTGCCTGGCAAGCGCAAGGTCGTGAGTTCAGTTCCCGGCACCGGAGAAAAACCAAAAAAAAAAAAAAAAAGGATTCCAGTCCCCAGTTTAGGCCTGTCCCCATTTTAAGGTGTCCCCATGTAAGTGTGGCTCAGTGATTTCAACGAATTTCCCATACAGAACTTGAAGTGTTCCCTGTATGAACTCTCTCCTTCCTGAGCTTCTTTCACGCTGCCAACAGCTCAGATTGTCTGAACCTGTCTTCTGTGATTGTGGCCATAAACACTGTACTTTTTCTGCAGACTTCCAGCTGTCCTGCATGAAGCAGACAGGGTCTGCCATCCCACAAAAACCCATAGGAAACAAGGAATCTGCCCAGTGATGGCTCACTCACCCTCTAAATAATCAATGGCTCTGGAGAAGTACTGCTGTTTATCCTCCAGTGCCTTCATGTTATTGTTTTATTTTAATTCTAGCCAAAATTCATATTGGTAAATTAACAGAGTAAGTGAATCTGACATTCAGACCAGATTTACAATGTAATGTACCTAAACAGAAAGAGATGAAATCTGTTTTATTTCATTTATTGAAATTATAAAGCAAGAAAAGAAAAAAGAAAGAAAGAACCAAAGTAAAATTTCTGTTTGGATTTCTTTACTGGAAAGGAAAGGTACTTCTTAAAAAGCTTGAGGATATATAACAAGCTCCTAACATCCTAAATATACTGTACAAACTTTTCTCTAACATGACTCAAGACACAGTATTACTCTAGATTGCCATATGCAAACATACTGGAAACAACAAAAATTAACAGGAAAAGAAGCACCACAGTTAAAAGAAAACAGAAGTAGAAAAAGTACTTTGGCGGAGTTATATGTGCTAAAGACTGTCAACATTTGTAAGAGTATAAACATCACTATATTAGCTAATTTCTTTTTTTTTAAACTGTAGTTCTGGAGATTGAACCTAGGGCCTTGCTCATACTAATCAAGTGCTCTACTACTAAGCTACATCCCCAGCCCTGCTAATTCCCAAATTCAAACTTTTGAATGTTTGTCCTAGCACTGTGCTAGATGAAAATATACAGCACCGTCTCCGCAAAACTTAAAATCAAGTGAACAAGAGAAAGGACATACCGTACAATGACAGATTAAGACAACGGAAGCCTATTCATTTTCTGTTGCTATCATAACAAACTACCACAAATTTAATGGCTTAAAACAAAACCAAAATCTTTTTACAGTTCTTTAGAAGTCTAACATGGATCTCATTGGACTACAAACCAAGGTATCAGTAGGGCTACATTCCCTTCTGGAGTTTCTATGGGAAAAGCTATTCCTTTACCACACCACCCACTTCTTGAGAACACCTGCATTTCTTGGCTTTGACCCCTTTCTCCATCTCCAAAGCCAGCAAAGTCCAACACTGTCACTGACACTTCTTCAAGCCCCCACCACACATACACACATACACACACACAGGTTCAGGGCTTTTACAACCTCATGTGATTATGCTGGCCACCTGGATAATCCAAAATAATCTTTGCATCTCAAGGCCCTTACACTTATCTTCAGAGTCCCTTCTCCATGTTTGGTAAAATATTCATAGGTCCTAAGGATAAGAACATGGACCTCTGGGAGGAAGAAGAGGTCATTATTTTGTCTACCCTGAGAAGTATCACAAAAAGCTCAATGAGCATGAACAAGTAAGGTATTTCCAGCCAGCATATAAGCAGCAGAATTCACGAACAGTATTGCACAAGTGAACATCAGCTGTATCTTATAAGAACTTACTACAATGAGTAACATGGAGTACCAGTGGTAGGGGGGCACACTAGATCTGTCTAGGCAGAAAAAAACACCATGTGCAAATGCTATGCACATAAAATGTTGAGAAAACTACTGGAAGCCTAGGAGCAAAAGGCTGGTTCAATGTACGACAGAAGTAGGTGATAAAACCAGAAATCTTTTTAAAAATTAGGGTCTGGTAAGGAATACAGACTTTATTCTAGATGCAATGGCAAGTTACTAAAACTCCATAAAACCAGGTGTGTTGGCACATGCCTGTAATCCCAGCATTCAGGAGGCTGAGGCAAGAGCATTGCTGTGAGTTTGAGGCCAGCCGGGGCCACATTGTGAGAGCATGTCTCAAAAAAAAAACCTCTGTAAACATTTACACAACAATGACATGTATAATTAAGAAGACAATTTTCTACCCACTATGTGAATAGTACATCTGTAAATAAAAAGTTGGCAGGCTATTGCAATTGTCCAGTAAATTACAGAAGACAGTAAACTTAAATATGGCTAACAAATTAGAACAGAGAGGAAGAAACAAATTTAAGAAACATCTGAAGGGTGGTCTAGCTAGAATATAAAGAGCTGAAACACTCAGGCATGAAGTCTAAGAAGGAGTCTACAAAGATTTATACCTTGACTAGAAAGATGATGATACCATTAAGAAAAAAACAGGTGAGCTACAATTTCAGGGGAATATACTCAGTTGAATTCCAGCTATGCTACCTTAGAAGCACTCCCGACAGACTCAGAGGAACAGACAAACCAGGCTGAGCAGCACACACCTATAATCACAGCTATTCAGGAGAGTAAGGAAAGAGTATCCCAACTCAAGGCTAGCCTGAGCAACTTCACAAAACCCCATCTTAAAATTAAAAAGAGCTGGGGATGTAGCTCACAGGTAGAGTGCTTGCTTAGCAAGTGTGAGGCCCTGGGTTCAATGCCTAGCACTGCCAAATACAAAAACACTAAAAAAAAAAAAAAAAACTACAAAAACAAACAAAAGTAACAGTTCTTGACAATGACCAACAGAGAGATACACACATGGGCGTGAAGTTCACAGAACTAAAATAACAATTCTAAAATTCTTAGGGAGGGGGGCCCCTCAGTCCTGAACAAAACAGCAAAACTGCAGGCACTGCAATACCAAATCTTAAACTATACTATATGGCTATAGTAACAAAACCAACATGGTACTGATACAAAAACCAGACATGTTCTAATGGAATGGAAGAGAAACACCACCACATACCTACAGTCAACTGATTTTTTTAACAAGAGGCTAAAAAGTACATGTTGGGAAAACTCACTCTCTACTGGCTAAAGATTGAAAGCTGACTCCTATTTCTTACTCCACACTAAAATCAAATCAAAATGAATCAAAGATCTAAATATATATATAAAAAAAAACTCTGAAGTTGGTTAAAGATAACACAGGGGAACCACATGAAGCCATAGACACAAGAACTTCCTGAACAGGACTCCAACTGCACAGGAAATAATAGCAAGATACAGTGAAGGGAACTCCATCAAATTGAAAAGCTTTTGAACACTAAAGGAAACAAGAGGTGAAGAGACAACCTACAGAATGAAAGAAAATATTTACTAACTACTGTTCTGACACAGGGTTAATATCTAGAATGTGAAAATGAACTAAAAACATTAACCTCCAAAAAACAAATGCCCAATCAAAAAGGGGCAAATGAATTAAACAGACATTTCCCCCAAATAAGTGCAAATGGTCAACAACTATATGAAAAATGCTCAACATCTTGGGCAAATCAAAATAACTCTGAGAGCCAGGTGTGGTGGCTCAGGTTTGTTAATCCCAGCACTGGGGAGACTGAGGCAGGAGGATTACCCCCGTTGAAGGCCAGCATGAGCTACATAGTGAGCTCAAGATCAGACTGGACTACATAGAGAGACTCTGACTTAAAAAAAAAAACCACCTCAGAGTCCATCTTCCTCCATCACCCAGAGCACAAACAACGAATCCTGCCAAGGACAGGCAGGGTCCCCCTTCTACACTGTTAGTGAGAATGTCCAACAGTACAGCCACTGTGGAAATCAGTATGGAGATTCCTCAAAAAACAACAATTAGAAATACCCTTTGACCCCGTTATAGCTTTCTTGGGTATATTTCCAAAAGAATTAAAGACATCATGTTACAGTAATATATGCATATTCATATTTATAGCAATGCAGTTCACAATAGTTAAGATTTGGAAATAGCTCAGACGCCCACCAACAGATGAATTTTAAAAATATGGGTTACTGGGCCAGGGACGTAGCTCAGCAGCACAGCGCCTGCCCAGCAAGTGCAAGGCCGTAAGTTCAATTGCCAGCACCAAAAAAAGGGGGGGAGGGGAGATTACTCAACCATCAAGAAGAATGAAATCATGTCACTGCAGAAAAATGGATGGAACTCAAGGCCATCATGCTAAGCAAAATAACACATATTCAGCTAAATATAGCACGTTTTCACTTATATGAGAAACTTAAAATATAAATAAATGAATAAAAGAAAGATTACAGGAAACTGGGAGATTGGGAAAGCAGCCAGAGAGATGGGAAAAGATAAGGTAAGAGGTGTAAAGGGATAGAAAATGGTCAAAATGTAACATACATATGTACCAATTCCCCAAATGGAACACTATTCTGCATTACAAACATGCATAAATACAGAAAAACCTATACAAGAAATTAATCCCATGTGCTTATAATTAATGTAAAACAATAAAAACTGAACTACAAAAATTAAGCATTCCTCACATACAATGCTAAAAAAATAAAGGGAATAGATGTAAATGTTAACAGTGATTATACCAAAAGTGGCAATCATTTTTACTTTTCTAATTCATACTATAAAATTTCCACAATAAGTTCTACACAGTGCCTTATTTTCATAAAAAGCATGTATTACAAAAACATCAGAAACGTCAGATGTGGTGGTGCACACCTGTAACCCCAGCACTCAGAAAGCTGAGGCCGAAGGATTGCTGCAAGTTCAAGTGAGGTCAAGGCCAGCCGGAAATGCATAGTGAAATTCTGTCTCAAAAGGACAAAAAAGGAAGGGGGGAAAAAAAACCCAGGAAAAATGAAACACCTATTTTTAAATGATACTGGAAAGTTTAGAAAGAATTTTCTTTAAAGCTGATTAAAATTGTTTCATGCCTCACCTCTTGATGGGGCTTATATGCACAGGAAATTTATTACAGGTAAAATTACTTTAGGAATATAAATATTCATTTATATACCAGAAATAAGTCAATAAAAATGACTATGAATTTAAACGGGCCATTTTTTTGGAATGACTATTTGATGTATATGTGCCTGAAACATAAGTTTCATTAGTAAGAGATAAATAAACTAGAGGCTGTTCTGAAATTAGTCTTCTCTCTCTAAAACTGTTGAGATTTACTTATTTTTAAAATATATTTTTAATATCACCTTTTGAGACCTACTTTTATGAGCCAAATATTCCAACCCCTACTCATAAAGCTTTGGCTTAGAAAGGTCAAATACAACATGCATTACAATTTAGTAATGCATCTGGGCATGGTGGTGTATGTCTGTAATCCCAGAGTTGGGAGGCTGAGGCAGGAAGATTGCTGTGAGTGAGTTCAAGACCAGCCGGCACTACAAAGCAAGAACCTGTCTCAAAAAAAAGAAAAAAAAATTTTTTTAGTAATGCAGTTACAACTAAAAGTCATCCTCCACCATGGGCTGTAGTTATATAAAAGATAGACATAACCAGTGAAAGAGCCTAAAGTAAAGAGAAATCATTTGGTCTGTTACCAAGCAAGGGATGCCTGCAATGGGCAAGGCCTGAGGGCACAGCTGTAACCAAGTGGAGAATGACGCACAGATTCCCTCATGGGAATGTGTGCCAACAGCTGTGCCACGGCTAACTACCATGGTGCTGTCAGAGCTGCACTCCCCCTGCTGAGCCGGATGGGCCACGGCTTACCCAAAGAAAGGTGGAAAGGGTCTTCTCTTCTACGAAGTTCCCAGTGGCTTCCTCCACCCTCGTCTTTATAGTGTTACAACACAACAGGCCCTCCACAGCAGTGAAAAAACACACTCTTTGGTGTCAAAGAGACAGACTGGAGTTACAGACATACTTCTTACTATTTTCCACAAGTTACTTTTAAAGACTGATAAAGACAGATACAAAATAAACAATTTATCCAACATCTGGGGCAATTCAGTCTATCCCTCTCTAGGCTCCAGGTTCTTCATTATTAAAAAGTGTTAGGAAGAATAATCAAGAAAATATAACTAGAATGCCTGGCTACAGCCAAGGTCTGACACGTGGGAGACAGTGAATTACAGCTTTTATGTGAGCACTCAACAGACTGAGGAGTATCTCCCCAGACCCATGACCTCATGGCACTTTAGGGAAAATGCATAAGAGGTCACAGGCAATTTCTTCACATTACCTAACCAGACTCATGGTGGAGAAGAAAACTGCTAGCCATGATCTGTAAGAAAACAGAGCAGAAGCCAGGCATGGTGGCGCATACCTGTAATCACAGCACTGGGGAGGCTGAGGCAGGAAAATTGCTGCAAGTTTGAGGCCAGCCTGGGCTGAGTAATAAGTTCAAGACTAGCATAAACCTACTCTATAGTCAGACTTTGTCTCAAAAAAAAAAAAAAAAAACTAAAACAGAGAAGAGAGGAGAATGCAGCAGTCTTACAGACTCTGAGGTCCTTTATTATTTGGCTTTTATTATTTGGATTTTGATAAAGGTCAGGATTAGTATTCATGGCTAATACCTTACTACCAGTCATCTTCAATCCAAAGCAGAAAAATCTGTTTAACTACAATGGTCCAAGTAACTAAACAATTAAACACCTGTGATTGTGCTTAACAGAAGGACGAACATCAGAAAGTTTAAAGCAGAAAGTTAGGGTGATTCCTAACTCCAAATTATCTTTGAGGCAAAACAAAAGAGGAAGACCTAAGATCAAGTGCTAAGGGTGTTAGTATACAAAAGGAAGTAGTAAAAAAATATTGCCACGAATCCCTTCAAAAAATACTTCCTTTCAATACAAACACACTTCTCCCATTCTGCTTGCTATCTTCTGAAGCAATTCTGGAAGTCCTCTTTCATATCTTTACAAGATGTGATCAAAAATATAGTGAGCCTGGGTGTGGTGGCGCATGCCCATAATCCCAGCACTCAGGAGGCTGAGGCAGGAGGAGCACTTTGAGTTTTATGACAGCCTGGGCTGCACACTGAGTTCAAAGCCAGCCCGAACTACACAGTGAGACCCTGTCTTTTAAAAAAAAAAAAAGAAAAAAGAAAAAAGAAAAGAAACAAAAAATACAGTGAAAGCTGCTGCCAAGTGCCATCCAACAGAAAGGCAGGCTCATAAGAACACGGTGTCGTCTTTATCCACACTGTTCACTGACTCTGGCACTGTGCAATTTTTGGATCTTCCTCAAAATCAAAGTGACTATGAAAAGTTAACAGTTTGAATCAATTCAGGACATGGAGGAAGCCATTATGCTGCAATTAAAGACATGAAAGAAGACTCTCAGAACTTCTTCAGAAAGTGGCAAAACTAATGGAATACGGATGTTTGAAAAATGGGGGGAGGGTGTATTTTGAAGGGGACTAATGGCAATGTGTCTTCTACTGTTAAACATTCATTGTATTTTTCAACTGAACCTTGCACACAAAAGAGTTCTTAGGGCTGGAAATGTAGAGTGCTTGCCTAGCATGCACAAGGTCCTGCGTTCGATTCCGAGTACAAAAAAAAGAGCTGTTTATTGTAGTTCCTCATTTTCTACCAACAAAGAATGAAATTCAGGCTACATACTGCAGAATAAATAAGAGCAAAGAAACAACAGTCAATGACACAGAAACACTAACTTATAGTTTGTTCAAGCAGGAAAGAGTCATCTACTGAGTCCTAAAGGTCATTTAACAATAAAAGAGATGGGACATCAGAAGGGATAACAGTAGTTTGTGGTAAGAAACCAAACTCTATCATCTGTGACCTACTGAGTTTTATTTCAACGTCAGGCACAAACTGTTATTAAAAGGGATAGTTGGTAGGTCTTAGAAACCAAAGAGGTAATCTAAAAGCCCCGCAGATCCTCTACAAATAACACATCAGACTTCTAATAAATTTATTCATCCAAGGGTTTGAGAACAAAGAAGAAAAACCAAAGCACTGTATCTCAATTTCAGCATAACCCCTGCCTAAATCAAATCCATGATAATATGTATTTGACCAACTGAAGAAATGTGAGTTAAGATGACCTTGTGGCTTCAGATATAAGCAAAGCATGACTAAAATTCCCCCTAAGCCAGCCACGCTTTTTGTCCATGCTTCTAGGCCACAGTATGTATTTCTCGGTTAAAGATTGGGAAGTAAGGAGAGCATACTGGGAGGAAAAAGAGTGTGCATCAAAAACCATTGCCAGAGTCGGGCATGGTGGCGCACGCCTGTAATCCTGGCACTCGGGAGGCTGAGGCAGGAGGATCACTGCAAGTTGGAGACCAGCTTGGGCCACAAAGTGAGCTCAGGGCCAGCCTGAACTGCACAGCGAGACGCTGTCTCTAAAAGACAAAAAAAAACAGTTGCCATCCTCAACCCTGTATGAGTATACAAGCAAAGAAAAATTAGTAATTACTGAATATCTACAAAAAACAAGAATTTCTGTAAAGGCAACAGCAACTCTCATTTTACTTCTATCCAGTTTTTATGAACACTGTTACCAAGGACTTGAAAACTGAAAATAAAAGTTTAATAATTCACAGTTAAAATTTATTCTCTTAAAATCTTTCCCTTTGCTACTAGGAATTGTATTACTTTTTCAATGCTGGAACAAAACTGACCTCTCTTCCTTTAAGTTATTTGTGTCAGGTATTTTGTTCCACCAATGAAAAGTTGTTGAACTCCAAATATACCAAATTACTATTTAATGGACTTTTAGAATAGCTACCAGAGTTTATGATGATAATTGCTAATAACTACATCTTGAGCTTACTACATACCAGGTTCTGTCAAAAAGACTTTACAGTAAGAAAACATTTAATCCTCCAGTAAACAGAAAGATTATTTCTACCATACAAAAAACAGTAATGGAGCAACAGGAAAGTCAAATACAACATCCAAGATCACACTAGTTAGCAGGTGGCTAAGAACAAGCAGAGAAAGGTTTAGAATCCAGAAATTCTGGCCCTAGATATTATCCTTTTAGTCATCATACCACAATAAGTATGATAAAACCCAGATATTTATACTGTCTTCAGTATACTATTATATAATGTTTAATGATATTACAGAAAACCTATAGACATTATAGAACTTAAATTCAATCCCTCTCAGCAGACCTAGAGCTTTAGAAGAGCTGGCCAAAATGGAGAGGTAAAAAGGGCATGTTTTATAAGCCATATAAGGTACTGCAGCTTACCCTCACATCCAAGAAATACTGTTTCATCCCAGTCCTTCAGTTTTAATTATTACTTACAGGCAGATTGCTCTTGATACTGACTTTCCAGCTCTAACTTATTTCACAAGCTCCATGCCCTAAACTGGAAATGAACTACTAGATATCCTAGTTCGTGAATGTATTGCAACAAATCCATCTTCTAGACCCTTATTCATTGTCCTTTATGTATTAATGGTCTCACCTCAAGCACTCAGGCAAATATTTCCTTCTGCTTCACTTTCTAGTCTATTTTACCCCAACAAATCTGACTTACTTTACCTCTACAATGACTACTTATTCATCCCCACTGCCCAAGTCCTCACCTACCGGGGCCATAGTGTCCCTGGGTTCCTCCCTACCTCTAAGTATGTCCATTCTCCACAATATCACAAGACTCAACTCCACCCCAATTTGGGTGTGACTCTCAATTATCTGATCCAATCTCCTCAAGGATCTCTTGCTTTCTTCACAATAAGGCCAAAGCCACTAGCTCCAAATTAATGACTCTATTTTTATTTCTGTTGTCACTGCTCTAGTAATTTCACTAGCAGCTTTGGTACTTCCACAAATAAGTCGAAATAAACAGAAACTTCAGGTACAGTACCACTACAATACAACAAATACAAATAATCCTGCTTTAATTATTTTAATTGTAAGGTGACTTTTTTGATAGGTGATATCTTTCTCCCTATAAAAGTCTGTAAGTAAATACTACTATAACAAAAGCAAAGACACAGTGCTATAGAAGCCTAAAGGAAAATGTAATTACTAAATGAATGTTCATTAGTGAACTCTGCCACATTAATTTCCATAAAATGACAGGAAGGTCAGAAAATACAATTAAATGACATTTCAGGAAATAGAATATCCTAAGTAACTAAATTTCCTGGTTAAATTACTTCACCATCAATGATTACTAAAAACTCTAAGACACACTAGTTTACTTTTCGGTCTCTAAAATTAGAACATGTCAGTGAGTTTTCTCCAGCCGACTCGCAGGGAGGCACCATAGTCTACAGCGCTCACTGTGAACTCTGGAAACACAGGGTTGGAGAGGAAAAAACCCATCTCAGGAACTGCTCATTGCTTTCTTTGGTATTGGAAGGCCCTTCAAAACTGCAACACGAACAGTTCAAATGCATGCTCACAGAGCTAGGTAGCATCTTCTAACAAACATCAGTAACTCTAAGGAGGTTCATTCCAAAGAACTGATCTCATCTGATAATGTCCCAGCACTTATCAGAGATTGGAAGATATGGGCTTTCTGGTTGAGTAAGCAGAAGAGGGTGGGGGTGGGAGAGAAGTGAATGGCTTCTTTCAAGTATTACATACTTAGAAAGAAAAAACATTCAATGGAAAAACAATATCCACGACCCCATGCAATACTTTTCCACCTTAATTTTCATAGCTGTAAAACAGATTCCAAAATTACTGTGATGACTATACCATAAGAAGAGTTAACTTCTACAGTAACAGAATACCGGAGGGCAAAGTAGCTGGGAAAGGAAGGAAGTCTCCAGGAAGTAAAAGATCTAAAATGTAAAGCTGAAAGTTACACAGAATCATTCTCCAGAATATGTTGCTGCAGCCCTAACATTAACCTCACTAAATCTGGACTGTAATCCCATTTCCCCGAAGCCTCGGTGGACAGATGTTCTGAAGATGATTACAATTGACTCTGTAGTCCTCCTAGGCATCCCAAAAGGATTGTATTTTATTTGCTGCATTTCCTCAAATCAGTAACAGTTTTCTTCCAATCTTTCTGAACATGTGAAAACCAAAACTAAGACTCAATGCAAAGTAATAATTTTATTCTAGCACTGCTTGTTCCTTTCTGGATTACCTCTGCAACCAAGTCAAAGCTTCACGGGCACTACAATAGTCTTAGTTTTTTGCTTTGTTTTTGTGGAAAGCAGGAGTCGAACTCAGGACCTCATGCTTGCCAGGCAGGCGCTGTGCTGCTGAGCTATATCCCCAACACTGGCGCTAAAATAAAAAGTAAAAATTTATCACTTTTGATTTCCTTTAGCATTTCATTTGCATATTTCATGAACCATCTTATTATATTTCATCAGTATTCACTGGCTCAAATGTGGGTTGGTTTTTTTTTTGGTCTTTTTTGAGACAGGGTCTCACTATGCAGTTCAGGCTGGCCTTGAGCTCACAGTGATCCTCCTGCCTCAGCCTCCCAAGTGCTGGGATTACAGGCATGCGCCACCACGCCCAGCTTCAAATGTGTTAAGATCACCATCAGAAGCTATCACCTATTGCCGCTTTCAGTTGTGTTTGCTGGAATGAGCCTGACACAGCAATAAAGTGCTCTACTCGAGCCTGAGTTCTAATGTTCAGCCTATGTATAACATCTACCAAGGTGTTTGTATAAATGCTATAAAAAGCTTAACTGGAAAGCCCTAAATCACTAAATAAAATAGTTTAGCGATTAACAGAGTGAGTTAATACTAACTGTTCAGAGTCCAAACATCCCATCACCCTTTGTACTCATTATAGCCCCCAAAGCCTTAGCCTGAGTCACCAAGAAAAACTTCTACCAACAAATGCCAATCAAGGGGAAAACCCTGGATTTCTGTACAAACATTATCAACCACCTTTCTGTTTCAAAGGACACTGACAACAAAGTAAGAAACAGATTACAATAAATTGTGCTACTTGATAAAATGAGGGTGTCAATGGAAGGGGCTGGCTGTCTTGAGTCTATACACCACCTAAAATGAGAAATCGAGGAAGTTCCAGAATCATAAAATCAAGCTCTTTGTCTCTTCTCCCTACAAAAAAGTATACAATTGATAGTTCTTACCCGTTAGCACAAATGCAAATAATTCGAGGATTTGAGACTTAAGTGTATTAAGAGAACATAAAGGTCTTTTAAATACTCATCCCTAGGGCAGATACTCTGTGACTGTATCATCAGAACCTTATTTTTGATTCTTACAAACACAGAAAAGAATGATGATAAACCAGGAAGCCTCCTTGTGTAGGAGCCTTTTAACAATCCATTTAACAGGTAAAGAGAGTGAATGGCTTGCCTAAGAATCCACAGCCAATTAGTTAGTTAATGTTTAAGAAATTTAAAACACTGTCAAATTAATCCAATTCAAAGAATTGTTCTTATTAAAAGTCCAGGCTTTCTTCTTTTCTTTCTATTCAGCTAATGCATGCCAGAGTTAAAAACTAAGAGTCTCAGAGTGGAAAGCACAACACTGAAAAGGGAAACAAGTACTAATTTCAGCAGGACATGAGAGGATCTTCAGACTTCTAATTCTGCTGCAGAGTAAGAAAAAGACCATAGCCAGAAAAGAGATACAGAATTACTTTTCTTCTTACACAGTATTTCAAGCAAGGAAAGAAAACTCAGGTTAACGATTTTATAGTTAAGTTTTACCTCTGATTTTCAGACCTATTTCTTACTAGTTAAATGACACTGAGGACATTGTTTAACTCAATCCTACACAAGGGAAGAAAGGTAGAGATGAAATACATTTTCAACATTATTTTAATGCCATTTTAATACTCACAAGCTTTGTGAATACAAGGCCTATCTCACAATAGATGCTAGTCAAGTATTAGCTCCCTCTCTTTTCCCTTCCCCTGAGAAATGCAGGAAAAAAGGCTTCCATCTATCAGTGGATCCAAATATTGTTCGAAGCAAGTATGCTGCCTATTCATTTTTTATATAACTTCTGTAAATGTCTTCTTGAAAAGCTGCATATCAAAACAAAGTGAACTATGGTACAAGAGTTCCCTATAATAAGGCCAAGGCAAACACAAACCATTTCCATCCTTCCCCATCAACTTAACAAATGAAGGCACAGACAATAATAGCAATACAAGTTAAAGGAAAAAGAACTTGTCAGGAGCCCTTTCAATAAATGGCACTTGTGTAAGTAGAGATACACATCCAAAATAATGACCTCAGAGCCTTAACTCACAAAAATTAACCCGAACACACAACATACACATAAACCTAAGAATTACAAGTATGTAAGTTTTAGAAGAAATCATAGGAGAAAAATCTTTGTGATCTTGGTTAAGATAAGATCTCTTAGCTGGGGCATGATGGTGCACGCCTGTGGTCCCAGCACTCAGGAGTCTGAGGCAGGAGGATCACTGTGAGTTTGAGGCCAGCCTGGGCTACATAAGTGAATCCAAGGCCAGCCTGCACTACATAGTGAGACTCTGCCAAATCAATCAATCAATCAATCTCTTAGCTACAACGCTAAATATATGATCCACTAAAAACATGACACACCAAGGCTTTATCAAAATTTAAAAATTTATTCTTCAAAAGACAACATCAGGAAACCCAAAAAACAAGCCAGAGAGTAAGAGAAAATATTTTCAAATCATGTATCTAATAAAGGATCCATATATAGAATATGCAATTCTTCTTATGAACAACAAAAAATTTAAGAGGCAAAAGGTCTGAACAGGTATTTCATCAGCGAAAGAAAGAACAATGGCAAATATAAGCACAGGAAAACCTGGGTATGATGGCACCTGTGATCCCAGCACTTGCGAAGCTGAGGCAGGAGGATTGCCATCACAAGTTTGAGTACAGCCTGGGCTACACAGTGAGTTCAAGGCCAGCCTCAACTACAAAGCAAGACCCTATCAAGAAAGGGAAGGGAAAGTCAAAGGGGAAGGAAAGGAGAAAGAGAAAAAGAAAATGAAAATGAAAAAGAAAAAGAAAAAGAAGAGGGAATGCCTAAGGAGGTCCATGAAGAAAAAGGGAGAGACATTCTGACTGATTCTTCTGGATACACAAACTGACGGGCTCGAAGTAACTGCTAAATATATTCAGGGTAAGTACAGAACACTATAACCATGGATAGCGTTGTTGGGTGTTCTTTCCTTTAAAGAAAATCTCCAAGTGCTTGCGTAACTTTTCAGGGGCAACTTCACTTAAATGAAATTACAGTGGTCTAACACCAACACCCATGCTTTTAGGGGACTTAGCTGATAAAATGAAGGGATAACTGTGAAGTATCCAAAACTGCATTCGGACCTAAAGTGAAGGTCATGGAGTTTCTGAACTAATTGGATATTCATAGCATTTCTAAGAGAGGTACAACTGCATTATATTTTAAGTGAGTATCACTTTCCCCCTAAGAGTATAATGGGTAAAAAAACAAAAATACTGCTGATAGGGCTGGGGATAATAGCTCAGTGGTATAAGTGCCTGCCTGGCAAGCGCAAGGTCCTGAGTTCGATTCCTGGTACCCAAAAAATAAAATAAAATAAATAAAATATTGCTGATAAAGATGTGGCAAAACAAGTATGTACTCAGATGATGGGTAAGAACTATAAAAAGATCACAAACTTAGAGATAAAATTTAAGAACTGTATATATGAACACACTTGAAAGTGTTCACACTGTAGCCCAATAACTTTATCACAAGAAAATGTCTGAACTGAGAGAAAGTTTTTGTTTTCTGGGAAGGAGGCCATTCCCTATAAGCAGATTATTTTAATTTATAAACTATTTTGAACTGTTTATATATTTCAGAATTTGTAATTTTTACTTGCATCCTAAAATAATTACCATAAAGGCTGGAAGTAACTGACTTTAGGACCACCATTACAAGTCTGTTTAACATTAAGGTACAAAGTAACCAGTACCTCATCAATTCACTATCTACCTTTAAAATGTCACACAGGCTATACTACTGGTTTCCTTACTAGCTATGGAAGACAACAGGTGAAGCTTACCATATGTAAGACACTCTGCTAAATACTTCACAATGTCTTATTTCATTCTTATAATACCACCATCGTTATAATTAGCACCTTTGAGGAAGGTGCTAATGGTACCGTTGTTTTAAAGATGAGAAAGGTGGTATTTGGGGAGGTTAAACAACTTGCCTGGACTACAGAGCTAGCCAACCTAAGATACAAATGCAGAGTTCAGCTCTCAGCCTACATTCTTAGTCACTGCAAGGCCATAAACATAGGGGTGTTTTAAGATTTTCCAGATGTATCTGGTTCCTCAATTTGTTTGTTTTTTTTTTTTGGTTTTTTGGTTTTTCTCCGGTACCGGGAACCGAACTCACGACCTTGCGCTTGCCAGGCAGGCGCTTTGACGCTGAGCTAAATCCCCAGCCCCTGGTTCCTCAATTTGTAACAAACCATGCTTCTAAGCATGGTGACTGTCCTAAACTAGAAATGCAACTCCACACTGTCAGTGTGAGTGCACAAGAATTAATGATTCTCTTAAATTATTCAATTCTCCAAAATCACAATCCAGCACTGATTGTTTACCAAAAAAAAAAAAAAAAAAAAATCACATACACACACACACAACAAAAACCCACTAACCAACAATTCACTTCTAGTGACACTCAAGAGTTAGGACATTTACCTTTCGGGGCTGGGGATTTAGCTCAGCAGCAAAGCGCCTGCCTGGCAAGTGCAAGGTCATGAGTTCAGTTCCCGGTACCAGAGAAAAACCAAAAAAAAAAAGGACATTTACCTTTCAGTGTCACCAAAAGAAACCTCTCAAAAAAGAGCAAGTACCTACCAACCAAATAAGAAAAAGGAAAAACTGATGATACAGCTTTGATCTGGTCCTGTTACATAAAGTTAAAAATATAGGCAGATGTCATTTGAATCTGGACTTTTTATTTGTTAGCTCTAATTCAAGTTAATTAAACCCTCTACAAAACATGGATAAAAACAGTACTTCTCACATAGTTTTAGTAAAGTTAATATATATAAGCCAATAAAGCATAATATCTGGTGTGTAATAGGCATTCAAACGCAAGCTGTTCTATATAATAGAGATTAGAATGAGACAGAGAAACAGTAACTGACTGACACATTAAAATAGGACAAAAGGCAAAAACACTACGAAGACCACAGTATCTATTCTAGCACAAGAGCAGCAATGATGAAGAACCCTAAGACAACCTAACTATACAGGTGGTTGGTTCCATGCAGTATAACATGCGGCTCTGAGAAACAAAACACCAACAGCCACTAAGAATCAAATCAGTCACATTCCCCGTATGAGAAAGAATCTGAGTCACATAATCTCTCTGTAAATGAAGAAGAGAAAATACCAGCTAATTCAATACAGCAATTACAACTTATAATTCTAACTAATTTATAACTGCTTGGGAAAGACAATTTAGTGACAAGTTAACAAACTTAAATCTTTAAATACTACTTTAATGGAGATAATAACTTAAAACTAGGGGCCAACAAAACAATGCCAAGAAATTGTATCTGACGTGTTATAGTGATTAAAATAGTTACCACACTACAATAAGCAATGATGCTTCTATTAAGGATAAACTTTACCCTAATGTGCCTCCAAAATACAAATTTATAGACTCCAAATTAATAAGACTTTACAGGCTATGATAAGACTTTGTTATTAAATACAAAAATTTTGCTTAAAAGATACATAAATAAATGAAACCTATTTACTCAGTTCTCCGATTAACTCCAAGAAGACAGAATTTGCTTCCATGTCAGAAATTCTGCCAAATTAATCACATTATATTTCACAGATCTACTAACTAGACAAAGAGAATAAGGCAATACACAGCAAGTTCAACTATTTCCACTTCAGGGTAAAATACAGGATAAAGGTTGGGGAAGCACACACACACAGGAAGAAGAATACGCATACATGGAATCTCAAAAAGTTAATCTTGTAAATAGGGAACGGAACACTGGTTACCAGAGGCTGGGAAAGGAATGACAGGAAAAGAGCGAAAGGTTGGTCAAGTTTTAAGTAGTTAAGAGAAGTAAGTTCCAGGGTCTTTTGCACAGCAGGGTTAACTACAAATCATGATATAAGTATGTTATACGTCAAATAAAAAAAAGGAGAAAGGACTTCGAAGGGTTTCAGCACAAAGAAACAAAATGTTTGAGGAGATATACTAGCCCTGTACACAATGAACACCCATACTAAAACATCCATAGTATCCTATAAACATGTACAATTTATGTGTCAATAAAATCTTTTAAGTAAAGTAAAATAAATTAAGGCGAGAAAATGCAAAGAAATATTAAAAAGGTAAGAACAAACATTTCTGAGAACTGAGGAAATAAAAGACACTGCTTAACGGCACAAATCATTGCAAACCAGAAATCAGTTTCCTGTCCTACTGAATTCAAATCTCTGCAGGATATTGTGCTCCAGAGCCAGGATCCAGAACCAGAGTCCCCTGTAATAGCTGTCATATCCGTGTTCCCTTCTCTCCCTGTGAACACACAGTGGTTTGCCTGGGTGTTGGTTGGTTGGCTAGCTGTACAATCTATGGCTTTGTGGCACTTATCACACTGCCAATTTTGTGCATACTTCAGCTCCCAAACTAAATCCTAAATATACTGAGGAACAATGGAAGGTTATTATTTTCCTGGGAAACTTGGCACCAAGTCATGTCAGCAAACAGCACTGTATTGATAGATGTTCAACCAATAAAGAAAATTAGTCTCCAGAGAAAATAATATTTTAGAAAGCAGTTGGGAGTTATCTCCCATGCTGCATGTAGGTAGTCAAGCTTCCTTGTCATACTTCCCTGGCCTGAAAAATAGCTCCCAAATGGAACACAAGTCTTTTTTTTTTTTTTTTTTTTTTTGGTTTTTCTCCGGTACCGGGAACCAAACTCACGACCTTGCGCTTGCCAGGCAGGCGCTTTGCCGCTGAGCTA
>NW_004955416.1:19289300-19326853 GCF_000276665.1 Chinchilla lanigera
TACCGGGAACCAAACTCACGACCTTGCGCTTGCCAGGCAGGCGCTTTGCCGCTGAGCTAAATCCCCAGCCCCTGAACACAAGTCTTATAAGTAAAAAAGGAGAGGTTTTCCTAAAAGAACTGCCAGAAGTACATGCTTCCAAGTTAGGAACTCCAAAGAACTAATTCAAGAAAACTAGGATAAAAGGAAAAATACAGATAAAGCATCAAAAAGGCATGTAAGTAAACAACTAGGTAGAAAACAATGATGACTAGCCATTCTAAGGAAGACAAAATATAGTTTGTGTTCTGTGACCATAAAGCAAAAATCCTACAAGATGCTCTGAGTTAAAATCTTAAATTCAAGGCTAGGCATGGTGGTGCACACTGGGATGCCAAGGCAGATGGGCTGTGAGTTAGGAGTGCAGTCTGGGCATTTACTACAGAAGCACTGTCTCAACATAAAAGATAAAGTAAAATTTCAAAAAATGCTGGAGATCAGCTCAGTGCAAAAACTTTCTCCTCCCAGTATGGCAGGAGAAATCTTAAATTCAAATTCCAGCTCCATTAGCTATGAGACATTACTTAAGGAATGTGGCACAGTTCCTCAAGCTTTAAGAAGTGTAAGAACACTGCTATACTAAGGAAGGAAAAATAAGCTCTATACTGTAAAACATTTGGCCTTTGGCATATCCTAGGTGTTCAATAAAGATCAGTTCCCTTCTTCCCTAGATGGAAACTGAGAAGGTAGGATAAAAATGATGAGTGCCTGCAGAAGAGAACTGGATGGTCCTTCCAACCCCATTCCTGACTGTGCTTTCTCAGAAGGCTGTTTTGTTCTGCCAGCAGGTGTGCCATTCTTTAGTCATTCCCACAACTATCACTGATGACACACAAGATCACAGCAGAGCTAACACTGCTTGTAATGCCCATGGATTTTTATGTCTTTTTACGAACAATACCTAAGAAGCACAAGTACAAATCCACAATCATTTAAACTTACTAGCCATTCCGAAGGGAAAAAGAAAGAAACACCTTAACATTATTGCTGTTACTAAGACTGGCATGCTCAACTGTACATGAAGTCTGACTAACAACTGTTAATCTTACCAGCTTTAAAAAAGGGTTACAATGGTGTGATTAGACATCTAGGAAAGTAAAAGGTGGTACTGTGACACTGGTGCAGTAGAGGACGAAACAGATACCCATTACGGCAAATAAGCAAAAGGCCAGGCTTAGACTGGTTTGTGTGGCCAGCAATAACACTAGAAGGCGGTTTAATGAGCACCGTAAGAGGCTGGCTGGGGCTTCTGTTTTTAAACAGCCCTCAGGAGCCTAAGTTGAATAGTAAGTTTGTCAATGTTCCTCTGAAAACAGGATCCAAAACTAACACCTTCATACTCCAAATCTTCTGGTGTGGTCCACTTCTCCTACGCCAATCACTTACTCAGTGTCTGGTTCTTCCGACATTATACTTTTGTTACTGCAATTCAAGATCAACTGGGCAGTTCTGACAACTATATCACTCAAGACTAAAATAAGCTTACTATGATTAACTAATGCTCTATTTAAACCAAGACTTTCTCTACACCTATATAACTGTTTTCTAGAGCCAAAAACGAACTTTTACAATTATTTCTACTATAACCAGTCATCAGATTTCTACCTCTGACCCTCAAGTTCCTCGTAGATACAAAGGCTAATTGAAATATACACGAGTGTTTAAATTTTTTTAAAAATTTATTACAGGAGCTGGGGATTTAGCTCAGCAGCAAAAGCGCCTGCCTGGCAAGCGCAAGGTCGTGAGTTTGGTTCCCGGTACCGGAGAAAAATCAAAAAATAAATAAATAAATAGATAATTATTAAAAATTTATTACAGTAAAAGACACATGACCATAATCCCCCTCAAAAGATCCTCCTGCCCTCACCCCAGCACACGTGCTTCACACTCACTAATCCCATCATTCTTGCCACTTTCTGAAGCAGTTCTTGAAGTCCTCTTTCATGGTGAACACTGGTGCTGAGTACCATCCGGTGGAAAGCAGGCTCGTAAAACATGCTGCGTCCTCATTCCCCTTATGCACAAGATCTGGCACCATGCAACCTGTAGCTCTCCCTCAGTCAAGATGACCATTAAAAAAGTAAGTATTTCACACTGATTCCGAACAGCAAGGTATCCACAACAGGGCAAGTAAGGAATCTCACCCCGCTCCAAAAAAAAGAAAAGAAAAGGAAAAAACCCTCCAGAACTGCTCCAGAAAGTGGCAGGAACAATGGCATACATACACGCGTTTGAAGCAAAGGAGTCTTCTGAGAGGGAGTGAAGGTACTGTTTATCTTTTACTGTAATAATGTTTTCAGTATTCACTGTATGTTTCTTTTTTTTTTTTTTTTTTTTTTTTTTTGGTTTTTCTCTGGTACCAGGAACCGAACTCACGACCTTTTGCTTGCCAGGCAGGCGCTTTGCCGCTGAGCTAAATCCCCAGCCCCTTCACTGTATTTTTCAATCGCACCTCATAAAACGAACATACTTGACAAAATGATTTAAATGGTTCTTCCCAGGTTTTTTTGTTTGTGATGGGGTTTCACTATGTTGCCCAGGCTGGCCTAGAAATCATGATACTCCTGTCCAAGCCTCCCAATTAGCTAGGATTCTAGGTGTGTACCACAGCACCCATCCTGCTCCTCCCAGTTTGAAAAATATAGTGTATTGTAGCATCTACCAACCACATTTACTATAACATGCTCCCACCCGCTTAAGCCACCAGCGGTACACGCAAGACTGTCCCTTCAGGTGCTCTATACCACCCAATGGGACTGACCCATGCTGCCCAACAGCAAGTCATACAAATTAAGGCCTGCTTCTGAATATGTTAAAGCAATTTTACACCAGGAATTTTAAAAGGCACCACACACAACCACCTACAAACTTTAAAAAAGCCAATATGTTTGCACATCACTCCAACTTCTGTCATTAAAACCACTCTATCAAGATTTTAATTGAAGATACCATAAACTTCTCAAAATTACATGTACTAGCCAGGCACGGTGGCGCATGCCTGTAATCCCAGCACTCGGGAGGCTGAGGCAAGAGGATCACTGCGAGTTTGAGGCCAGCCTATGCTACAAAGTGAGTTCAAGACCAGCCTGAACTGCGTAGTGAGACCCTGTTTCAAAAAGACAAAAAAAAAAAAAAGTTACATGTACTACGAGAACAAACCTCCAAATTTCCAATTCCTATGAAAGCTGAACTAAAAAAGAGAGCATGTAAAAAATTAAAAACAAGATTTTTTTCGATTTTTTTACTAGTACAAGTTTGCAGTACATAATTACATTCCTCAAGGGGAGCCGGTATATGTCTGTAACATATCTTAATTCTTTTTTCATTCCCTTCCCCTCCAATTTTCAGTCTCTTCTTTCCTTTTACAAAAGATCTACCTCCCTATTTCTTATTATCTTTTAATTTGCTCTGTATTTATATTTTGCGTTTCTCTTAAGAGAAACCATGCAATATTTAAGCTTGTGTGTCTGATTTATCTCACTCAGTATTACAGCCTCAAGGTTTATTCATTATCCTACAAATGACTCAAGTTTATCCTTTACGGCACACTAGTACTCCACTGAATATAAAAACCACTCTTTATCCATTCATCTGTTCATGGGCACATAGGTCACTTCCAAAATTGAGCTATGAGAAATTGTGGTTATAAGCCCTATAAACCAGAAGCCAATACTAAGCAGACTGCATTGAAACAGGACTTCAAACATGTAGAACCTAAAACTCTACTCACCCTAACTATATAGAATTGGTGGCAACAAAAATTAATATGGAAGAAATTTTTCAGAGATATTTACTAAAGGATGATATGATCAGAAAATACAGTAATTCAGTGCACTATCCTTTAAAAACATCTGTGGGGGTTAGCTTTAAGTGGTCTTAAATGCCTATAATCCTAGCATTCAGAAGTTTTGAGACACGAAGATTCCTTGAGTTTGAGGCCAGCCTGCCCTATATAGTGAGATCCTGTCTCAAACAAAGTAAAACACAACACAAAACAACACAAATTTAGGGGGAGAATAGGTGGTGGCTAGAATTGTCCTCTACTTAGGATTTTTAATGACAAAATACAGCAATCAAAGAGAAGCTGTGTCAGTCTAATCTAAACAACCATCACATACCATCTTCCGCCACATTTTCTCTGAGTGGCACAGAGAAATGCGAATATTTTTTCCTTTACTTTTTTATGATCACTTTCATCTCATCATAAAGCCAAATGTGAAAAGACATTTCAAACATGCAATCATGTCAGTTACACTGCTAGAATTTGGAGCTTCAATGCCCCCAATGGCCCATGTTTTTGAAAGGGTTGGTCTGCAAAGTAGTGCTACTGGAAAGTGTAGACCCATCTGAGAGGTGGGAGCTAGCGAAAGAGCCTTAAGTCATCAGGTGAGTACCCTTGAAGGAGACTGTACAACCCCCAGCCTTCCTGTTCCATTTTCTGGCTTGTGAATAAAACAATTTTGCACAGCCCCAAACTCTCACGATGGGAGTCAACTCATCATGGAGTGGAACTTCCAAAAGTTTGAACCAAAATAAACCTTTTCTTTATAAGTTCATTATTTCAGATATTTTGTTATAGTAATGAAAAAGGTGACTTAACACATGTATATTTTTTTAAAAATGTACCTGCACACAGATGGTGTGACTTCAATATTCTAGGGAATCTGCACACATACTCTTAGATTTTTACCTATTTTCCTTTCAAATGACCCCTGGCAGTAATCTCTGTATTCCCTAAACAGTAAAGACTCATTCATACATTTATAACTGATTAAATTCTTGCCTCAAAACTGAGAATCACTTACTTCTTTTGCTAGCTGCCTTAATTAGCAATGGTTTAGTTCAAAGTCTTATACTACAGCGAAACTTCACATTTGGACTGATTAATAAGAAAACTTGTTAGTATTGACTAAATCAACACAAAATATTCTATGTAATAACACACAGAATCTTAAACACTTAGGAAACAAAAGTCACTGAGTGTGGTGGTGCATATCTGTATTCCCTCGCTGAGGACTCACTCAAGAGGTTGAAGTAGGAGGATCACCTCCAGTTTGAAGCTACATGGGCTACACAGTGAGTTCAAGGCCAGTTTGAACTATATAATAAGACCTTGTCTCGGGGCTGGGGATTTAGCTCAGTGGCAAAAGCGCCTGCCTGGCAAGCGCAAGGTCGTGAGTTCGGTTCCCGGTACCAGAGAAAAACCAAAAAAAAAAAAAATAAGACCTTGTCTCAAAAAAAAAAAAAAAAACACAAAAAACGAAGAAAAAGCCAAAAGTGGAAATTATACATTGATCTAATGATTATCCTGCTCAAAGTGTTCTGCAGGATAAGTCAATACGACAGTGTTGCCACTGTTCAAAGTACTTTGGAGATTCCTTTATAAAATTTTTAAAATCATATTATTAGAAAAACATTATGTACACGAATCTTATCTTCTTTCTTCATGCAAAACAGTATTTTGTGATTTGATTAACAGTCTTTTTTAACCAATCTTGCTTCTAAGTATCTTTGGGGCTTTACGTATCTAAAAACCAAAACTTATTTGGCTATTCCGCCAATTAATACCAGTTCTTTCAAAAGCCCTAATCTGATTCCCATAGGGATGGAATGTGGATGCTTAAATCCTGCCTACAGTAAGTTCTTAGAGGACTTCAAACTCTCCTCCTAAAAGCTGAAGATTTTATCTTGCATAATTTAAATACACCTAAAAGTTATAATTTATAACCAGGGTTTTTTCTTTTTAAGTAACAAAGTCAATCCCAATAAAAATAAATTATAAACAGATACATAAATATATTTCAGATAGCTCACTTGTACATTATAGTTCTGTACAACAAAAGAAAATACCTTATTGTAAAGTGTTAATATCGTTCAAAGGTCCTATTTTTATTGCAGGCATCTTCATCACTGTGACGAACTTGCTACCAACATAAGAAATTCTACATTAATACCAACTTCTACTGACAAGAAAGCTAGACGTGGGTTCTTTCGTAATTAGAATCACGTGCAAGGACGTACAGGGAAGGATAAAATAGTTTATTTGCTTTCATCAAAATTCACAAAGATTAAGTTCTTTATTAAACAGCTCCATGAGGAATGAACTTTGTTCACATGAGATAAACATAATCAATTACAGTTCCTTACAGATTAGTCAGAATGTTATTTACTCTGAAAACTGAACACAGTATATTCATAGTACAAGTAACGAAGTTCTCTGATGCCACTAAGACTTTCCTACACTGGCTAGTGCCAAGCTCTTCCGCAGGTGACTCCTCCCCCTCCCTTCAGAACATGACAATGAAACCAGCACCTCCAGAAAGCACTCCTAATTCTCTCAGCTCACACTATACTGGGTTGGTAGCCCTCATCCATGCTCTTTAAAGCATACTTCAAATCTCTGTTTTCCTTGACTTTTTTTTTTTTTTTAGTAGTACATAATATTTACATTCCTTGTGGGAAACTAGAACATGTATGTACATTTTTTCTTTTCTTTTTATTTTAAAGGGAAAAAAAATAAAATCTCAAAACAAGATAATGGGAGGGTAACAGTGGTTAGCATCTGTTATCTTCAGTTACTCAGAGTACAAAATATCAGCATTTAATTGTCCAAACAATATTAGCACAAACCTTTCTTTCCAATGAACTAAGAGAAATTAGTGCAAAAACTATCTTAATTATCTTTATCACCATAGCTTGACAGTGTAATTTCAACTCAGGGATCGTGACGTCCACTGGCTTGCCTTTGCTGCCCAGAACTGCCTTTGCTATTTTAGGTCTCTTCTGGTTCCAAATGAATTTTACGATTGTTTTCTAATTCTATGAGATATGCTATTAGAATTTTGATCGTAATTGCATTACATCTGTATAACAGTTTTGGAAGTATGGCCATTTTCACTATATTGGTTCTTCCTACCCAAGATGAAGGGCTATCTTTCCATTTTCTGATATCTGCATGCATTTGAGTCTTTTCTTTCTTTTTTTTTAATAAAGTTGGATAAAGGTTTATTGATTTTACTTAACCTTTCAAAGAACCAACTCTTCAATTCATTGATTCTTTGCATTTTTTTTTTTAGTCTCCAATATGTTAATTTCTGCTCTGATCTTTATAATTTCCTCCCTCAAATGAGCTTTTGGCTTAGCCTGCTCTTCTTTTTCTACAAGTCTGAAGTTCACCGTTACATTGTTTATCTGCACTTGCTCTGTTTTCCTAATATGGGTATTCACTGCAACAAATTGCCCTCCTAGGACTGCTTTTATTGTGTTCTATAAGTTCCGGTATGTTGTATTGTCATTATCATTTAATAATTAGAAACTGTCTAATTTCTTCTTTAATTTCATCTGTGGGGGCTGGGGATTTAGCTCAGTGTCACAGTGCCTGCCTGGCAAGCGCAAGGTCGTGATTTCGATTCCCAGTACTGGAAAAAAAAAAAATTTCATCTGTGACCCACTGGTTGTTCAAGAGGGTACTATTTAATTTCCATGTGCTTATGAAGTTCTTTTGCCACTGATTTCCTATTTCACTGCACTGGCCGGATAATATGCATGGTATACCTTCACTTCCTTTGCATTTATTTAAGCACGTTCTCTGAGCTAGTATGTGGTCTATTATGGAGAAAATCCCGTGTGCAGCTGAAAAAGAATGTGTATTCTGATGTTGTGGGGGTGGAACACTCTGTAGACATCTACTAAGTCCATTTGTTCAAAAGTTTGGTTCAGTTCTAATATTTCATTGTTGATTTTTTTGTCTAGATCTTTTTGTGACAGTGGGGTATTGAGATCCCTCAATACAACTGTATTAGCGCTTATTTGATTTTTCATGGCCATTAATATCTGTCATAACATCTTAATTCCTTTTTTCCATCCCATTTCCCTCCTCCAACAAATCTCTTAACAGAGAACATTCACACTGCAATTAATTGTTCACTGCTTTCAGTATCCTGTCCTACCAACCTATAACTCCCTACATCAAGATTAGGTCCTAAAAATGTGTGTTCCCAGGATCATACACACTAGCACAGAGTAATTATTCAAATGACTAAATAAAACAGTCGTAGAAAGAAATCATGACAGTGCCCACCAAATGTTCTATTCATATCAGTACTCTAGTTTTAAGTGAAACAAAGGAGACCTCTGGAATTGGACATACTGGAGAAACTACTTTGGTGCCATGTAGTGTTTTTCAGGTATTGGATGTATGGAGGGTAAGGCAAAGACCTCCTCCATGACCGAATGCTCTTTATACAACATGGGCAAATGCAGTTTTTCTTACTGCATACAAACTTTAAAGTCACAACTGGAAAACTCTTATGCAGACATTGAAAAATAGTAAGACTATAAAGTAAAAAATCCTTTCTGTCATCTTCTTTGGACCCAGCAGTAGTTAACTCATTAACGTAAGACAAAGGCCCTTTACCTCTTCCAACAACTTTATAAAAGCTTAAATGAAAATGAATTTTAGACTGAAAGGGACAGAGGCAAAGAAAACAACGTATGAACACAGAGGTGTACACTCACACAACAACCCTCTAAACATTTGGTAATCTCTTGCAACCTCTCCATCCAAATACTGCTTCTATTTTGACAGTGTCAGAAATTATCAAATGTCCTCTGCCGTTAATTTCACCCTTTATGATGTAATTCAAGCCCCTTCCTTAAACATGTCATGAAATCCAGTGAAGTCTTCTCAATGAAAGAGATAACAGAAAGAAAGCATTTTTCAGTTGGGAGCAGAAAAAAGTTGAGACCTACCCCAGCTGTTCCACAAGTTCAAATGTACAGATAAGCCTCCATCTATCTTTAGGTTTAGCCGTGCCCACCCTTTAAGACTCACTAATACACAGTAAGAGCTCAAATGCAATCTAAAAATATTCTCCCTTAATTTATTCCAATTCTATTTTGACATTGGAATATTTTACAAAATTGTTGTGTATTTTTGCTAAAATGATCGTTTTTTAAAACTTGCAAATTCAAAATCACTGCCAGAATTTTAAGACCTTATCCATCCATTCTAAGACCACATCCATGTTTAATAAAATCTTATACACTAAAAACGGTTCTCAGATTCCCACATAATTCATGTTTCCTAAACTATAAATATGTGGTTTTCTAGGTGTTGTTTTGTTTTGTTTTGTTTTATTTTGCTTTGTTTTTGAGATAGAGTTTCACTGTGTAGTTCAGGCTGGCCTTGAATTTCCCTTATGTAACCCAGGCTGGCCGGATCTTCCTGCCTCAGTTTGTTTTGTTTTGTTTTGTTTTTGAGATAGAGTCTCACTGTGTAGTTCAGGCTGGCCTTGAATTTGCTTATGTAGCCCAGGCTGGCTGATCTTCCTGCCTCAGTCTCAAACTCACAGTGATCCTCCTGCCTCAGCCTCCTGAGTGCTGGGATTACAGGCATGCACCACCACACCTGGCTCCAAATAAAGTAGAAAACCAGCTATATTTTGTATTTAAGTGATTAGGCACACTATACATTCATTTACTTTGCAACCACATAACTCTATATATAATAATATCCAGTTTAATATTGACATATGATAATATCCTAGACTGATGCAGTCCATAAATATACTTAAGTATATTTTTGAGTCGTGATACCTTTATAAAAAGTATAGTCAAAAATGCAGATCAAGCTGGGCGTGGTGGCGCACACCTGTAATCCCAACCACTCAGGGAACCTGAGGAAGAAGGATCACTAGAGTTCAAGGTCAGCCTGAACTACACAGTGAGACCCTGTCTCCAAAGGAAAAAAAAAAGGAAAGAAAAGATCAATGACAAGTCCAGCCACAGGCTGTCACAAGGACAGCATTTTGGAGCTGACTTCAACTGTCAAGATTCAGGCCTCTCAGTACCATATGCTCTTTCACAGTACACAGAGTTTGCAAGTATGGTACCTGCAAAGAAGTTCGAAATATAGTAGGTACTACAACGCTATGGCACAAGTATCTCAAACAGTCTCCACTGTCAAATGTCAAAAAAAAATACATACGGCTTGACTCTGCCTATCACCTCCCTCACATTTTTCTTCTCAATTTCAAACAAATGAGGAGGGGAAAAGGGGGTGGAATAACTACTCTAGTTTAACACTTGAGGTTGAAATCTTTCAGCAGAGATTCCAGTTCTCATTTTAACCTCTAAACATATAAACAATGCCTGGCACACAGTAGACCCTTGACCTAGACAGCCAAATTTAGTTACCTACCTTAGAGCCATGTACTGTATTTCCTCTGTTCCCTTTTTGTGGTTAAAATTGATCTCAGCCACTTATGGTCTCTATTATTAAGGGTAACTCTACAATTCTTTTTGTTTGTTTGGTTGGTTGGTTGGTTTTTTAAGACAGGGTTTTGCTGTGTAGTTCAGGTTGGCTTTGAACTCATTATGTAGCAGAGACTAGCCTCAAACTCACAGCCATCCTCCTGCCTCAGCCTCCCATGTACTGTAATTACAGGCTTGTGCTACCACATCCAGCCAAGGACTACATTTCTTAAAATCTGTATTTGCCTCTTAAATACTACTTTTCTGTTTTGTTTAACCTACGCTCTCAACTCCTACTCAGGAGCAGAGTTTATAAATACAGGAAATACAACCAAATATCTGCATTACCCCAAAACTGTTCTGTCACTTTTTGAGTAGTTTTACTAAAAAATAACTGTAATTGCATGCTATAATCTTAAAACATACATAATACAGGCTAATGTTGAAGCCTTTCCTCCTTTAGTACTTAAACATTTGAGAGGCAAAGTGGAATTTTGCCCACTGTACACCACAAGGCTATAAGATCCCATATAGTAACCACTAGAAACACGAAAACTCTGAAGATACATGAGAAGAATGTAAAATGTATCAATTTTTTCATATTGCATGTTGAAGTACTAGTTTTATACACTGAATTAAAATATTAAAATTAACTTCACCTACTATTTTTATTTTGCTAATGTGTCCATTAGAACATTTTTATAAATACCTGTGTACACATATTATATTTTCATTGGCTACTGCTAGGCTAGAGAGAGACAAACCTGGGTCAGTTCCAAGTATCAATAAGTTACTTGGCTTTGTGCCACTTAAATAGCTGCTTACTACTTGGGCTTCATTTTCCCCAATTGCAAAACAATAATGTCACCTTCTTCAGTGGGTCATGGTGAAGATTAATGAGCACTGGATCATAATGGCTAGCACACAGTAGACAATAAATGACAGTCTTTTTTTAAAAAAAAAGATACTGAATATTGAACTTAAGACACTGTGTGTGCTAGGCAAGTGCTGTACCACTAAGCTACATCCCTATCCCTTTTTATTTTTTAAACAGGGTCTCACTAAATTGCCACACTGTCCTTGAACTCACAATCCTGTTTCAACCAAGTAGTTGGGATTATAGGCATGCACTACCAAGCCCCCATAGCAGTCATTTTTAAATCTGTGAAGAAAAGCTTACAAACTGCCAGTGACACCATCACTCTCATATAACTACCTCAAAAAGTCAATCAACAATAGAATGTTCTTTTAACAATGCATGATTTATTACATTTCCACATTAGTACCTGCTAATCATACTGATTCACTTAAGTTTACAACCTTGATCAATACTCTAATATCACAATCTGGTGATTTTTGATTTCTAATTTAAAGGCTTATTATTGTCTCAAGCACTATGGGAGGCTGAAGCAAGAGGATCACAGGTTTGCACCCAACCTAGGCACAACCTAGCACAGTGCAGCCTGTTTTCAAGGTGAATCTTGGCACAAAAGCATCCAGGGCAGGGGTTACAGCCATGAACAATCCGAGAGTCTGGGTTTTCGTCTGGACCATGGGGACCACAACCTTTCCCTTGTGGCAGCCAGAGTAGCCCAGGCAGAGCTGTGGGAACCCACACCTTGGGCTCCTTGGGCTTCTTGGGCCTGGTCGGCTCCTCAGAAGGTTGCATAGGGCTCCAGCCACCAGGTCTTCACTGGTGGAGATGTAACCACAACACCCATCAGTGCAGATTCTTGTCTGGAAGTGCTCACCCTGGGTCCAGCTCTGGTCCAGGTGCAGGATGCTGTGAGGGGGACAGGTGCTCCTGGGTATCCTAGTGGCTGCTTCTGCATGAAGAAGGTTCTACAATGTCCTGCCCTTCTCTGGTCCTTCAGACCAGAGAGACTGAGCAAGACTCTGTCTCAAAACAAAAAATTTTAAAAAGGGATACTGATGATGCAGCTCAATGTGAAGGCCCTGGGTTCCCAGTGCTCCCCCCAAAAAGGCCTACGGTTCATACGCAATTTCAATTCTACCAAAAAAGGCTAGTGAATGTCAGAAGGATTCTTTTGTTCATACACAGAAACTTTAAAGTAAGACCAAAAAAACAGTGAAGTCAAAATCCTACCTACCCTAGAATAAAGTTCCTAAACTCTCACAGCCCAAAAACTAATGAAAGTTCCCCTGACATACATTAAAATAAGATTGACCCTGCATAAGATGAACATGTTAACATTCCTGAAATTAATCTACAACCAACTGTCAAGTAATCAGCAACCAATGGAAGGTCGGGAGGGGTTACCTTTTAGTTCTAAGCAGTTTATAAGAAAAACTTACTGCAAAAACCAGTCGTTCCAAGTTAAACTGTAATATGTGTTTAGGGAAGAACAGAAGACAACAATTAAAACTAGTGAATAAAAAATCCCTTACTTCATTTTAAATGCAACACATTTCTATGACTCTAATATCAACCTCCACACCACAGACAACAAATGTCAATTCTCTAAGTACATAACCCTTTGTGGAGCAGCCATTTTACATGTTACAGTACAATTTTAAGTGTGCATATACATGTGAGAAGTCTGAAAATTTACTACCTTATAATAGGAAGGGAAAAGGAGATACAAACTGAGATGATAGGCAAACTACAGCCTTTCCAAAGATGGAATAGAATAAAAATACTAGCAGTTAAGTGGGTCAGGACCTTGACCTTCTTCATAAACTGAGGATGTCATGGTAGGGCACACCCTTGACTTATATTCATGGTCTTAGGTTCAGTTCCCAGCACTAAAAAAAAACTGAGCATTTCTAAGTGCTTTTGTTACAAGGTTGTACATACAGAAATTTATGTAGTATTTACCAATTCATTTCAAAGTGGTCTATGACTCCTTATATATTAAAATAAATAATATAGTTTTATGAAAAATTAGTTACATTTTCTAACATGAAACAGAAATGTGGTAAGAAAGTGGTACTGTTTAACATTTTCACAAGGGCCGGGGATATAGCTCAGTGACACAAGTGCCTGCCTGGCAAGTGCAAGGTCCTGAGTTCAATTCCCAGTACAAAAAAAGTAATAATAACATTTCTGCAAATCTCTTTAAAGTCTGTCTTAACAGAACACACCTAGATTCTGTTATGTTTTCTGCATTCAAATTGTTACACTATTTTTGCTGAACTTATTAAAAAAAATGAACTTTACACATACAAATATATGGAAAAAGGAGCATCTTCATAGACGTTTTGGCTAACTGCTAATATTCTTCTTTGATATTACAGTAAAACTTGACAAATGTTTCAAGATTAGCTGTAGTACGAAATCTAAAAACAGTTCTTTTTGTACTCTTGTTATGTTAAAAAGTCATTAGTCTACCTCTCATTCTGAATTAATCTTTCAGCCAAATATAATTTCATAATGTCCTGATTATCTGAGAATACCTTGAGTTATGCAAATCTTACAAATATAGACACATTTCCTCATATATCAAAAAACTGTACTTGTTAATATTAATAAACTGATATCAGAATTTTTTTTCCAGTGCTAGGATTCAAACCCAGGAGCTCCCACATGCAAGGCAAGCGTTCTGTCATTGAGTACACTCAGTGTACTGTATCCCCACAACAGAATTTCTAAATATTGGAAGACTCTCGAACTCATGATAATGGATATGGTTATCACAAGACTGGTCTTCAGTCAAAAACTCAAATTTTATCACCAGCAATAAACATCATCTACTATTTTCCTTGCCATAAGAGGCTTAGCTTATTTTCAAGAAAATACCCGCCAAATAAAATAACTGTAGTTTGTCCATCCCTCTTCAAGTAAAAATGGAGCTCTACTGGAAGCCAAAAGAAAAAAGCAGCTCACCTGGAAAGACAGATATCACACAAGAGCTTCCCCTCAAGAGAATCAAAGTATTCTCATGTACAGCAGAGGTCCTCTGAGCACACTTCCTTCCCACCACACATTTTAAAATGTGTGCTTAAAGGCTGAGATTAGGTGAAATTAATGTTTACTACTTCATCAAGTACATTAAGTAAAACTGGCATTATTTTCACATGACTGTAATGAATACAATAACTACTGGAGTATTCTGGGTAGGTGGGTTCTCCAAAGAACTGAAAGTAAGGACATAAACACATACTTGCACATCCATGTGCACAGCAGTACTACTCAACAGCCAATAGGTGGAAACAACTCTAGTAGGGTCCACTGATGGAGTAACAAAATACTATATATACATACATATATAGGTACACCTAAGAATATTCTGCTTTAAAAAGGCAATTCTGACATGTTAATGCATGAATTTTGATGGCATTATGCTAAGTAATAAACCAGTCATACTAAATACTGTGTGGTATCATTAACATGAGGTACTGAAAACAGTCAAATTCGTAAAGACCACAAAAAAAAAAAATAATGGTGGTCTGGTGTGGTGGCACACAGTTATCATCCCAGTGCTTTAGAGGCAGAAACAGGAGGATAATTGCAAGTTCAAGGCCTGCCTGGGCTACACAGTGAGATCCTCTCTCAAAATAACAGAACAGAACAAAAGTCAAAATAAAACAAAAAGAATGGTGTTTGCCAGGTGCTGGGGCAGAAAGGAACAGTTATTAGTGGGTAGTTTCAGTTCTCCAAGATGCAACAAAAGTAATAATGGATAGTGGTAATGGTTGTACAATGGCATAAATGTGCCTATGCTATTCAACTATACACTTAATATAGTTAGTTTATGTTATTACCACAATTAAAATATTTTTAAATATTGGTTATTGTCATACAAAGCAGCTGGTATTTTCTAGATGAGTAAACTCTAAAATAGACTGTAGGCAAGAACAAGAACCACTTGAAGGTAACCTAAATGAAACTCAACTATATTTTGTCCCAGCAATGAGAAGTGTCTAAGATACCCAGCAAACTTCTACACATGCTTTAAGACCTGATGCAACCCCTTAGAACTTGGTACAAAACAAACCATTACTGTATCACCATTACATCATAAATTTCTATCTCCCTTTGGTATATCCAAAAATTACCTTCTAACTCCTAGTAGCTGATACACATTCAATCTTCTCACACACTTTCTGCAATGAGTTTTAACTACTTGTAAATGGCATGCATTCATTCTTTACTTAGGCTGTGCTTGGGATTGAACCTAGGGAGAACTGCATTACATTACCCACACCTTTTCAGTTTAGCCCAGGATGGTCTCAAGCTTGTGATCCTCCTCTAAAGTAGCTATAATCGGTGCACCCCTGTGTCCAACCAGAATTTCTTTTTGTTTTGTAAGCAATACAAATAAACAAATCTAGTGAGTTCATTCTGTAAAGATACACTCACTCTCTGTGACCTGGGTTTGTGCATTACTCTCCTTTGGTTCTTTCGGAGTCCAGCCCATAACACATCATTTCAAACTTCTGTTGAACAGAATTCTAAAAGTCAATCTGCCCCCTTAGAAACTATCAAATTAGCTCCATTCTCTGTCACGTTTATACAATATGGAATCGAATTATATTTACAAAAATTAACAAGAAGTTGCAAACAAATTTTTAGCCAATTTATGTCTCCCAGAATAGGAGCACAGGAGCATGAGGGCTAATTCATTCAACAGGAATGCAGACTGGAAAGGTCAGTGCATGTCGCACAGCGCCCCTCCTCTTCTACATACCGGACTCCTGCATCATTATGTACACTAAAGGAAAAAAATCTCCCCAACTGCAGCTAAAACCACAGATGAAAATGCTTACTGAACACATGCTTTGTGTCCTTAACACAGTACATGAAGCAGGTATTGTTTTTCCCATTTTACACACAAGGAAAATGCAGCTCAAAAAGCTAAGTACTGGCCGGAAGTGGTAATACACATTTGTAATCCCAATACTCAGGAGGCTTAGGCAGGAGGATCACCATGTGTTTGAGGCCAGCCTGGGCCACATAATGACTTCTAAGCCAGCCTGAACTGTACAATATGGCTCTGTCCCCCCAAAAAAAATGTTTTAATTTTTTAAAAAAGTTAAGTATGTGATCCAAGCCATAAAAAGCAGTTGAGAGACAGTAAGACTTGAATCCACAATCTTAAAACTGTATGGCACCATGGATCCTGACATAGTTCCTTCACTAAAGATGAAAAGTACACTCACAAAAACAAAGGGCCTGGCATGGTAGCCATGCCTGTGATCCTAGCACTCTGGAGGCTGAGGCAGGAAGATCACTGCCAGTTCGAGGCCAGCTTGAGCTACATAGTGAGTTCAAGGCCAACCTGAACTATACAGCAAGACCCTGTCTCAAAAAACAAAAATAAAACTCTCATCTTTTAGGACACTATCAGTAGAGGCAACAAAACACTAAGACAAAAAGAAGTCTGAACTAGTTAAAACATTTGATTCATACATTTGCAAGCCCTATCTAATAAATCACATTACAAAACCCTACAGTAGATCTTTAAAACATGAAATAGACCTTATCTCATCAGTATGTCCTAAAATACAGCATTCTATATAGTTTATGAAGACAAAAAGTAAAAACTCAATGTCACACATAAGGTCCTACTGAGTACAATAAATTTACAAAAATAACAATAAGAAATACAAGGAGGTTGTTGTAGTCAGGATTTACAAGGGAATGGATTTAATACAGGACACATAATTTATAGGATTATTTTATAATATTCACCCAAAGAGTCAAATGCAGTCAATACGGGAGATTGTCTATATACTAGAGACCGAAAGAATCCAGCTGAAGGCAATGTCCTGGATCCCACAGCAATGTCCTGCCCGAGTCCAGCTGAACACCTAGAGCTCAGGGCAATGTCCACCACAAGTCCAGATGGAGGTCTAGAGCCCAAGACAATGTCTCATGCAAGTCTGTATCAAGGTTCTGCACAGGGAAGGCCCAAAGGTCAGTGGTGGAAGCTAGTGTCTGTGCCAGCAAGATGATGGATCTGTGCCAGCAGGATAAAGGATCTCTGCCAGCAGAATGAAGGATCTGCGCCAGCAGGCTGAGGGGTGTGCACTGGAGCCAGGAAGCAACGCTCAAAGTAAGGACCAGAGCTCTCCTGAAAGAACTGCAGCCACCTTCAGCTCCTCTGATGGTGAAAACAGCTGAGTTCGTATCAGGAAAACCAGCATAACAAGCTTCTCCAGGAGAATCAACAGCACCATCTTCCTCTCCAGTTCTCTTTTCATGCTGTTGGCAACAATCCTCAGGTAGCCCTTCCTTGCCCAGAACCACGCTGACTCAGTTCAGGTGGGTGTTACAAGTTGACCACTACTTAATCCACCACAGAAGTAAATACAAGCAAGAAAAGTAAGAGAACTTTAAAGATTACTATGTGTCAAATAAAGGCAAATTAATCATAAACTTTCAACACAGCCACAATCTAACAACCATTCACTCGGTAAATTTTAATGTGTGTCAATCATATCCTAATATTAAGGGTACAAAGCTGTGACACTGGTCCAGAAAAGGAAGTAAGACATATACATAAAAATTTACAACACAAAATAAAAAGCAATGTGCCCCAAACAGCTTGTTAAATCAGAAAGAGAGATTATTTCCAACTATGAGAAAAATAAGGCGTTATAAGAAATAGCCTTCAAGGTTCACATCCATAGCTAAATCAGAATTAGACAAGAAGAGGTTGAAGGGAACATTCTGTGTTCCTGAGATTAGAGTCTAATCTCAACACTGGCACACAAAATGATGAATACACGTTTCTTGAAGGCACGACTAGGCAAAGGCATAGACTGATGTGTACATTAAGGTGGTGAGAAAACAGCTTTAAAGTACATCATATCAGGACTAACTGTTGTAGGCCTTACTCAAATTTTAATCTGTAGGCAATGAGGAAACTATTAATGCTTTTAAACAGGGCAATGGTATCACCAAAGCTATTGGGTGAGGAAGAATAAATTGACAGAACTTAAATTAGATAGTAGTTCAAAGAGAAAACCACATCCAAAATAATTACCCTTCATTTTTGGTCAGTCTTTCTCCTCAGAAATCTATTACACCAATTATTTCTGATGATATGTGTAGCGACACTTGAATAGACAAGGTAACTACTAGAATGTGTTAGCAGGCTGGACGACCATCATCACGTTACTCCTCACTCACACAAACATCACTATAATTTCAAGCAATTTTCTAGGGCAATGGTACTTCAGGCTTCAACCGAATATTCCAAACCCTTTAATCATTTGGCACTTCTGTACCAACTTGTACTTTCATATCCCAAAAGCAAGAAAACAGAGACAAATATTTTACATCAGCTTTTAAAATGCTTCTATCGAAAAGCAACACATCATTTCTGCTCACATTTCACTGAACAGAGCAAGTTACATGGCCATACCATCTTGAAAGAGGCTACGATGTATGATATACCCCGCACACAAAGGGAGACCAGAACTCTTACTGAGCAGCACGAATATCCCACATTTTGATGTGTTTATTACGTCTAGTAATAAACCATTAATAATATAATTATTTTGAAGGGAAAAATGCCCTATTTCATTGTTTATCTTTGGCAGCGCTAAGGATCAAACCCAGGGCCTCACACATGCTAGGGAAGCAGCCTACCACTGAGCTACACCCCCACATTTGTTCCCTGGGTATCAGAGTTCTTTCTCACGCTGATTATCACACAATATCATTTCTGTGTTTATTGACTCTAACAAATTCAGTATCTTCTATTTCAGTTTTTTGGGGGGTTGTTTTGTTTTTGAGGGTATCCACATGTATTCCAGGCTGGCCTTGAACACGTAGTGATCCTCCTGCCTCAGCCTCCCCCATGCTGGAATTACAGGAGTGCTGGAATTACAAGAGTGTTGAAATTCCAGGCATGCACCGCCATGCCCACCTATTTCAGATTTTTATTTGTTTGGGGTTTTGGGGGGGCGTTTTTGGTTTTTTTCCAGTACCGGCAATCAAACTCATAACTTTGCGCTTGCCAGGCAGGCACTGTGCCGCTGAGCTAAATCCCCAGCCCTATTTCAGATTTTTAAAGGATCTCTGTATGTGTTGTTTTGATGGGATCTGGCTATGTTGCCCAGACTGGCCTGAACTCCTGAGCTCAAATTTTCAAGTACTTTAGACTATAACCGCACACCACTATGTCTGCTTTTTTATACTTTTTCTATCTCCTATTATTTTAGGAATAATTTTCAAGCTTTTCAAAAACTATAGTACATTCCATCCTGCTCTAATCTAATTAATCTCTAATTTTTATTCTCATTGAAAAGGACATAATAGATAAGGAGCAGTAATGCTGGCCATGGTAGTGCATGCCTGTAATCCTGGCACTTAGGAGGCTGAGGCAGGAGAAACCACACAAGTTGAGGCAAGCCTGTGCCACACAGTGAGTTCAAGGTCAGTCTAAACGACACAGTGAGACCTTGTATCAAAAAGAAAAAGTGTTACAGTCTGATCATTATTAAGAGTTCATGGCATAATCAGTAATCAAGGACAATGAAAGTTGCTAATTAGTTGTACTGCCAGATTGCATTAATGAGAAACATGTAATAGTGGAAAAGATGGTGGTCCTATGTTGCACCTCCTGCTGGTTCTCTTTGCCTCCCAACAGGAATAAAGTTTTGTTGCCATTCAAAAAAAAGTCGAGTATGGTGGCACCCACTTGTAATCCCAGCACTTGGGAGACTGAGGCAGGAGAACTGCCACAAGTTTGAGGCCATCCTGTGCTACCTAGTGAGTTCAAGGCCACCCTGAGCCACATGGAGAGACACTGTCTCAAAAAAAAGAAAAAAAAAAAAAAAAAATTTTAGGAGAATCAAATCTAACAAAGAATGTACATGTTTTAGAACAAACCTAGTTCAAATCCCAGCTCTATCACTTACTGGCTATAGGAATTTCACATTACATAATCTTAAACCTTACTTACCTTATCTACAACAACTCCACCTACTTCATGGGTCTACCTCAGGGTTAAATAAGCAAAATTACTTTTAAAAATGCTTGAAGGTAAACGCTCAAAAGAAATGGCAGCTAGTATAAATATATTTTGATAAACAATGAATATTTTCTTTATATTTTCATCAAGATTTTCCAAAAAGTGCATTAATTTCTTTTGTTTTATTTGTGTTTTGTTTTGCATTACTGAGGACTGAACTTCAGTCTTTCAGATGCCAGGCAAGCATTCTACCACTGAGCTTCAATCCCTTATCTTTTGATTTGTATTTTGAGACAATCTCATTAAATTGCCCATGCTAACAATGAACTTGTGACCCTCATGTCTCAGGTTCCCAAAGAGTTAAGATTGCAGGCATATGCTACCATATCCAGTAGAAAAGCACTTTAATTTCTATTTGTCTGGTTGAGAAATATGTCATACGAAGGTACTATCAGGGCAGAGACACATAGTCAAACATTACAATTACCCATTGCATTATACAGTTACTTCACAAATAAACCGGCATTTTCTTAACCCTGAAAACATTATGCCAAGAATAAAGACATCCAACCAATGCATTGGAAGGCACTTTCAAAATGTTACAGGGCTAGGGATTTAGCTCAGCAGCACAGCACCTACTTGGCAAGTGTGAGGTCGAGAGTTCAATTCCTGGTACCCCAAAAAAAAAAAAGAAGTTGCAGTCCTAAAATTTTTTTTTTTTTCTGAGACAGGGTCTCATTATGTAGTGCATGCTGGCCTTGAACTCACCTATGTATTTCAGGCTGGCTTCAAACTCATGGTGATCCTCCTGCCTCAGCCCCTCAAGTGCTGGGATTACAGGCATGTGCCACCATGCCCAGCTCCATACTGAATTCTGACCATGGAACTTTTTTTAATTTTTATTTTCATTAGTACAAAATTTATGATGATTACATTCATCACAGGGAGTTGCTACATGTACATGACACATCCTAGTTCATGTCCTCTTTCGCTCTTTCCTCCCACTCCATCTCTTGGTCCCCTTCCTATACAAAAGATCTATCTCCCTGTTTCCTGTTTTCTTTCTTTTTCTGGTTTCCTATTATCTTTTATTTTGCTCTTTACATTATCTGTACTTTGGGTTTCTCATATAAGAGGAGCTATGTGATATTTAAGCTTGTATGTCTAATTTATTTCACTTAATATTACAGTCTCAAGGTGCATCCATTTTCCTACAAACTACTCATTTATCCTTCTTCGTAGCAGGATACATAGTATTCCATCATGTAAACAGCACATTTTCTTTACCTAGTCATCTGCTGATGGACATACAGGGTGCTTCCAAAACTCAGTTATTGTGAGTTGTGCTGCTATAAACACGGATATGCATGAATCATTATAATATAATGTCTTTCACTCTTGGGAAGATAGCTAGAAGGGGAATAGCTGTGTCAAATGGAATTTCTATTTTTAGTTTTTCAGCAGTCTCCATACTGACTTCCACAGTGGTTGTATGAGCTGATATTCCCACTAACGTACAAGGGTTTCTTTTACCCAAATGCCTCACAAACATTTGTTATTATTTGATCTCTTGATGACAGGCATTCTTTTTGTAAGATGGAATCTCTGTGTTGTTTTAATTTGCATTTCTCTAATGCCCAGAGATGATGAACATTTTTTCATGTATTGACAGTTTGTACTTATTCTGAGAAGTGTCTACTGATTTGTTACCCTGTTTTCACTGGGTCTTTTATTTTTACAGTGTCTTTTTTTTTCTGAGTTCTTCATATAGTCTAGATATTAGTCCTCCGTCTGAGGAGTAATTGGCAAAATATTTTCCCATTCTGTAGGCTGTCTCTTTCACTCCATTAGTTGTTTCTTTTGCTGTGTAGAAACTTTTTAATTTAATATAATCCCATTTGTTGATTCTTGATGTTATTTTTTGGGCAACAGGGGTTTTGTTCAGAAAAGTCCTTGCCTACGTCTATGTCTTTAAGAATTTTACCTATTTTGTCTTCCAACTAACTGTTGTAATATTTAGATCTTTGATCCATCTTGATTTGTTTAGTATATGGTGAGAGCTACGGGTCTAGATCCAACCTTCTACATGTGGATAGCCTGTTTTCCCAGCAGAACTTTCTTCAAAGGAATTATTACTGGAAACTCACAAAAAGAAAAACAGAAAACAGTAACTACTCTGTGCAGTACCAACTGATCTCTTCAGAACACCTTTTGGAGATTACATAACAAACAAAAAGCCGCCACTGCCCTACCATTCTTTAATGAGAGAAAATGAAACCAGACAAGTTGACATGCCCAAACTAACTAGCACTAAAGCAGGAATGCAAATCTACTGAATTCTAACCCAGTGTCCCTCTACTCACAAGCTTTTTCTTAGCTACAAAATGCTTCCCACCAGTATTTATCTTTCTCATCTCTATTACAGTGCATTTCAACATTCTCATTTATTTGGCATCCTTACTTTTCTATTACTCTCATATTACTCATATTATTCACATTACTCATTCTTATTATTTTGTTCCCCATTACTCATTCTCGTACTGTTTCGTTGCCCATTCACACCGTCACAGGTCCTAAAACACTGCAGAGAAACATTTAACTCCCAGTTTTGACTTACAAAACTACTTAGTTTATCCCAGATCCACAAGACAAATAATGAGACTCAAAGAATCCTTGAAATGTTAAAAACTGAGGTCCTCTTTGCTGCCTGAGCTACAGAATGTTACTATTCCATTGCCTACATTCCCAAAAGTCTGTCACAAGAATGCTGAGATTAAATGATTAACTTCTTCACTAAACAATTTATATCTCTTGCTGGGTGTTGTGGGTGTGTGTTTTATAATCTCTCCACACTTGTATATAAAATACGATATACATTCACACAGGTATACATACACAGAGCACACACACACAAATGTACAAATTTTTGAAGTCTGGAAAGAAAAACACCAAATTATAACCTAAAAATTAGCCAGGCTTGGTGGCACATGCCTGTAATCCCAGCACTCAAGAAGCTGAGGCAGGAGAATCACGGTGAGTTTGAGACCAGCCTGAACTACATGGTAAAATCCTGTCACAAAAAAACAAAAAAATTAAATTTAAAAAACAGAAATTTTCTCTAGGTATTGTCATTTCTTCTTATGTGAACTTTTGTTATACATAATTCCTGACTTGAGGGATTGTACATTACTGCTATAATAAAAAGACTTCTTAAAAATATCTTTCATGAAGCATAAAAACTGATGACCCGTAGAATAACAGATTATAAAGAAGAAAGTTAACCATAAAAATAAATCTACTGGCAAAGTCAAAGTTACATAAAGTTCTGCCAAAATCACAGCTCACAATGAATGTTTCTTTCACTTAATTACATACTTATTTCAGCTCTTGTTAAAATGAATGTAGAACCAGTTTGGACTCTAGAGTCACTGACCCATGTTCAAGTCCTAACTCTGAAGAAGCTGTGCAACCCCGGGCAAGTTATGTGGCCTCTTCTGAGCTCCACTCTATTTGTCCCTAACATCGGTGAACAGACCTCAAGTTATGAAGATTAGGTTGTGAGGACTAAAGTAGACTTGCAGAGCACTTAATACTAAGATTGGCACACGGGAAGCAGTAATAAAGGGTGACATGTTACTGTCACTGTTCTTGTTATCACATTATTAACAGAGACACAAAATCATGAACACTTCAGTGGCAGTGACCACACCTTATTATGTTCCCCCTTCATCCCTGGCACCTTTACTATACCTGATATACAACAGGGCTTCAATAAAATGCTAAATGAAGTACATCCAGAACTAACTTCTCTAGGCTGCAATTTCTTGTTCTTACAAAATCATTAAAAAAAAAGTTTATAGCGACTGAAACTGACATACATTAAGACATCCAGATCAATGGTGGTTCCCAATAAGCAAGAGTTGCTGTATTAGTGAAATCCCTGCACAGTTTGACAGGAATCAAGGCTGAGGGGAAAGACTAGACATAATTTTTCTTCTAAATTAATATTTGGGTCCTGACACATCTCACAGATGAACTATTACCGTTACTTGGACTCCGGAAAGCAATTTCTCCATTTAAGGGCACATATCCTAGGAAGCTACTAAAGCGGTTATCTCTAGACTGCCACGAGCAGTTCTGGCGAAGCAACCAAAATAATGCTTTACCACAGTCAAGGGTGAGGGGAACTGTGGTATTTCAGAGAATTCATGAGCTTAGGAGACAATACACACGAACAGGGGCCATGAAAATGTGTATCAGTTGTTCTTAGGGGAACAAATGAAAGCTTTTAAGATCATGATCTAAACTATAAAGCATGAAAGAAAATCAACATTTTTCTATACACTGTCAAATAAATTATTATGTCAAAAACTTATTAAGATAGTCAATTACCTGAAGAAATACTTTTTTCGCAACAATCAAAATAAAAAGGGAATGCCCTTTAAGAATAAAGAGATTTTAAAGAGGAAAAAAAAAAATCACTAAATTCTACGGGGCAAGACGAAAAAAATACGGACACGAAACCAAAAATTTTGGGTAAATCATAATATCCCTGTGCAGTATTTAATAAAAACAACCATCTTTTAAAAAGCAAAAGTTTGACACAATTCAAAAACTGCATAGATCAGTAATCTGTGCAGCTTTGTTTAATTTTCCATGTCTAATTTGACAAAAACCTCAGATTTCATACAAAAGTGCTCAACAGAAGTTTACAGTCTGATTTCTGTAATTACTCTGTTGAAAGGAAAAAAAGGCTACACAGTATTCACTTGCTTTGAGTTAAAACTGTCTGATTAGCTGGCCATGGTGGCACATGGTAATCCCAGCACATGGGAGGCTGAGGTAGGAGGACCACTGCAAGCTCAAGATCGTGGGCTATATAGGGAGTTTAAGACCAGTCTGAACTACACAAGGAGACTGTCTTCCAAAAAAAACCTGTCTGATTAGTACCATGGAAATGTTATGCCTTGCTCCACAGAGACATTTCATGGTTTACAGTATTATACATTACAGTGAAAATACCACTTTAAAATCACTACTGGGGGGGCTGGGGATTTAGCTCAGCGGCAAAAGCGCCTGCCTGGCAAGCGCAAGGTCATGAGTTCGGTTCCCGGCACCGGAGAAAAACCAAAAATAAATAAATAAATAAATAAATAAAATCACTACTGGGGCCAGGGATATATATATATATATATATATATATATAGTTCAGTGGCACAGTGCCTGCCTGGTAAGCACAAGACCCTGAGTTCAATTCCCAGAACCAAAAATAAATAAATAAATAAATAAAATAAAATCACTATTATGGAAATTATACTTGGTAGTTATTTTCAATAAAACTTCGATGAACATAAAATGAAGCAGAGTTCAATTTTATGGTATATGATTTTCTCACAACAAAGCTTGTATTTTAAAAATGACACATGCAGAGAATAGCAAAATCTTGTTCATTCTCTAGCATCTGTAATGGGTATCTAAAAGGTCAATTCTACTGTTCCATTTTCAGTATGTTTTAAAATTACTAAGTATTTTATTATTATTTAGTATTTAGTGTTATTTAAAATTTATAAATTAGGCAGGCAGTTATAGCTACATTCTCAGGTCATCACTGATTTCCCAAAGATAAAAGTCCTAAACAGGTTAAATATAAAGTGAAGAGGCCTACAATGACCAAACACAAAAAACAGGCAAAGTTGTACAACAAACTAGGATACCAGATTTAGGTAACTCTGACCAATCTATCATTTAACATGATGTCTTCTCTTCCCCCAAAAAAGTGATACTTTTTTTTCCCCTGGAAACAGAGTCTTGCTACATAGTTTAGACTGGTCCTCGAATTCCAGTATGTAGCCTAGGCTGGCCTTGAACTTATTTGATGCTCCTGCCTCAGCCTTCTAAGTGCTGAGATTATGGACATGTGCCATCACCCTCAACTCATGAGGGATATTTAAACTAGAAAAATCAAACTAAAATGTATGCTAAGGAGAGAAAAATTAAAATCTATTCATTTATTCATAGAATAGATTTTAAGTTTAGTAATATACACATATTATACATTTATAATTTTGGCAAAAATTCATTCATTCTCTTCTATCAGTCCAAATATTTCCTGAACAGTAACTGCTCTGTGCCATATATAATGCCAAGTGCCAAGGATACAAAGATGAACAAAAAATCTGCCCCTAAGGAGGTTATAATCCAGGAGGAAATATAGACATGGAATTATCACATTCAATCTAAATTAACTGGGAAAAAGGAAATAAACTGCGAGCAAAGACAATATGGGAGAGGCAAAATGACTGAAAAACAACACAACCCAAATCCCTAATCTCTATATATAAGAATGACCCTGATCTTTTCCCTCTATGAGATAGTGTTGTTCCCCCCTCTGTCCCCACCCTTGCCGTGCCCATCTTTATTTTATCCTTTTCGTTGTCTTCTTGAAATCTGAAAATTTCTTGCCCCATTAAAAGAGATTTTCATTCATAATAAAAATTTAACTAAACACATATATCAAGCCATCAGAATTTTCTCCTTTCTGTCATCAGGTATTATAGTTTCTCAGGCGAGTTTACCTAGAAAAAGGTTCATGAATAGGTCCTTCTAAATGATGGGGCTATCTGCAATGACAAAAAGGATATCCTGTCATTGGAAAGAACCAAGACACAATTTTTATCAAATGGTCCTATTTACTGCACTGTATGAGAAAAAGAAAAGATGTTGAAAGCGCAGTAATGCAGGTGATAACAATACTAAGAAAATTACTTCAAGCAAAGAAGGAAGTCACTGAAACTGAAGAATCTCACTGGTGTGAAAATGTCCTCTGTCCTATTTCATGTCCAAGAGGGCAAGTTTAATATCCTGCTCTGGCCACCCACTTGGTAGGACTCAATGAAAGATGAGTCATTAACACATTTCACAGAACAAAAGAACACAAAGGCCTAAGAATGGCTGTGGTCTACTCTAGCTCATACAGCTAGTTCGTAACAGAAACACAAGAGAACCGGAACTCGAACGTCCTTCCAACCATATAACCTCACCAAGCACAAGTCATTTTACTGAAGGTAGGAGCAAAGGAGATAGAGTGAGGTGTCAAGGGTGGTGAGGGAACTAACAAAATATCCAGCTACAGAGTTACTATCTCCTTAAGCAAGAACGAAAAAGAATTTTCTTCTCAGAAATGGGCATCTGTAACAGCTCTAACCCATTTGCCAGTGTTTCTGCTCCAATCACATCCTGCACTTCAAAACACTCTTGCAGCTTTCTGGACCACAAAGAGAAAATCTGCATTGCAAGTCTTTGACTCTCTGTGCCCACCCCCACCCCCCGCCGTGCCCATCTTTATTTTATTTTTTTCTTTCCTGAACCATTCCACCTAAGTCTTTTTCCTTTTCTCCAGTCCATGTAATTCCTTTCCCTTGCATTAAGCAGAAAATACACACTTAAAAAAAATGCTTGATGTGAACTAAGCTTGGCAAATAGTTAGGGGACTGAGGATAGCTGTTCATTACCTATATTTTTCTCACTGACTTTCTCCCCGTACCATTTCAATACTTCTAAAATGAACCTAAAAAACTAGTTTTTCAACTTCCAATATAGGTTAAACATGAACTAATTAAATGTTTGCAAAACACTTTGGAGATGTGAACAAGTGTGTAAATGTTAATCATTTATTTCCATCCACAAAGCTCCTGCCTGTGAGGGGAAATATTATTTTACCAGCAAGTTTCTGCCACCATCAAGGCACAAACATGGAAGCCTATCAAGTTTTTAAGAATTCTAGGAAGCCAGGCATGGTGGTGCACACCTGTAATTCCAGCACTTGGGAGGCTGAGGCAGGAGGATCTTGTGAGTTCCAAGTCAGCCTGAACTGCATATTAAGATCCTGTCTCAAAAAGACAAAAAATAAATAGATAAAAAAAAGTAAGAACTCTAGGAAAACTTTAAGAGCAGACCACAATGGTTTTCGCCTTACAAAATAAGAACAAGCTGGCATTTTAAATTGGCCACTTCATATATAATTATATCAGAGTGAAAAAAAAATGTGACTTACAGCATGTACAAAGAAACTAGAATATGTTTATAGTCACAAAGTCCTGGATTAAAAATTATAGTTCACTGACCTGGGAAGAAAACTAAACATCTTCATTCTAGGTGTTTTTTTTTATTTTTGTTTTCACATCAAAAGGGAAGGACAGTACCTACCTTATAGGGTAATCGTGAGGGACACACAATAAGCAACTTCTTCCCACTTGTGATTTTACTTTTCAGAAACATCTTTTAAGAAATGGCCTCAGATCTCTCCACACTAGAAATACACACTATCTTATGCTCTAAGCATACACATACTACCATTTTGGCAGACAAGCCCAGGCAAAGGCTTTGGCCATTCTTACCCACAGACCATAGTCATCAAAGAGAGAAAGCACTATAACAAGGACCCAAGACTTCATGTGACTAAGAACACTTGGAGCTCCTACTGGTCGACTCCTGTTGCCACAATTTTTTCCTAAACTCCACAACTGTGAGGTTTCATCCAGAGTTCTTGCAGCCTGAACCCAGCACTCTGTTCAGGGTATCTAAGAGGTGAAAAACCACTGCCTTCAGCTTGTCAAAGGTAAATTATTCCCATGCAATCCCAAGATGGACCCTCCCTTCTCACACTCCAAAAATGCACTCACTTTAGACAAGGCAGAACTCAACTGGCCAGACCAATAAAGCAGATTGGTTTACTGATACCATCCAAATCATTCTGAGTGTTTTTAGAAGTGATTCATGAATTCCATAAAGTATCAACTTTGCAGAAAGCACAGAACATTTCCACCACCCTTAGCACAGCTATCACTTAGGAAAAAGAGTACTTCTAAAACCCTAAGTTAATGTTGATATCGTTCAGATTTTAAAACAAGAACCTTTCAAGTACAGTGCAATTTCTCTGCGTTATGCACACCACAATGCCAGTCTCCTTCCAACAACTAGCCGACAGAGAAAGCACAAGCTAACAATTTTCCCAAGAGCTGTTACAGATTCAAAACCACCCACACTCTCTTACCTGATTCCTGCCTATGATTAAGAGCTCAGATTTTTTAAAAAAACTATAGCTAATGGGAACAAGTAACATTAGCCACCACAAACAAATGAAACCTTACCATGCCTGAAACTTACCAACTTGGTGCAACATGTAGTACACACCTATAATCCCAGGGCTCAGGAGAGGCTGAGGCAAGAGGATTGCTGCAAGCTCAAGGTCAGCCTGGGTTACACAGTGAGTTCAAGACCAGTCTGGACTACACAGCCAGCCCTGACTCCAAAAAAAAGAAAAAGTAGGCCCTCCAAAAAATTACTTCCCTTACAAAAAAATCAAGAGTACAGGCAAATTTAAATGTACACTGCAGAAAAAACAAAAAACACTCCACCTATCATTTTACTCTTTAAAAGTAATTAAACACTTCCCAACACCCTCCTTCCAGACTGTTCTATATGGATTTGAAGTTCACACAAATGACACCCTTGCATAACATTAAAAACATCATTGACTATCACCTAAGTCTTCAGAGAATGGAAATGTGTAATACTTTCACTAATAGTATTTCTATCACAACCAGAAAAGTTTTCAGCATGTGTGGAGTCTTAACTCTGACCGGATAATTTCCCCTTACTCAGTTTCTAGACCTCTGGTGGATGCCTGAAACTGCCAACAGTACCAAAACTAAAATATACTGGCTTTTTTCCTATATATATAGATACATATGATAAAGCTTAATTCATTAATTAGGCACAGAGACTAGCATCAATAACCAACAAATTAGAACAATTACAACAATATCCTGGAATACCGTTAAGTGAGACTGAGCATGTTGGTGCATTCCTGTAATCCCAGTACTCTGGGAGACTAAAGCAGGAGGATCTCTTAGCACATTATGAGATCCTGTCTCAAAAATAAAAATAATAAAGACAGGGATATGTAGCTAAACAGAAAAGCCCCAATTTCAATTCACAACACTGAAAGAAAAAAAAAAAAAAAACCACACATAAAAGAGGCTGGGGATGTAGCTCAGTTACAGTGTCCAGGGTTCAATGCCAAGAACTAACAAAAACCCAAAAGTGAGTGCGATCTCCTTCTCTCAAAAAATCTTATTGTTCTGTACTCCTCTTCCTCTTCTTGTTGACAGCAGTAACTAAAACTGTAGAGACTGAAATTGAAGATAAGCAAAGATTACTCTGTAAAGCTTACAAAACATACATTAAGACCCAATTGTTAGAAACTACAACACTAAAGAAAAATTTTAAAAAGTCTAAAGTAAAGACATACCATGTTCACTGATTAATATCAAGATGTCATTTATCCTCTACCTACTTTGCATTTTCAATGCAATCCCAATCAAAAATCCCAGCAACCGAGCTGGAGGAGGGGGTGACACAGTGGTAGAGAGCTTGCCTATCATGTGTGAGACCCTGAGTTCAAGCCTATCACCACAAAAATAAATACATAAAATTTAAAATCCCGGCACAGTGCCTGCCTGGCAAGCACAAGGTTGTGAGTTCAATTCCCGGTACTGGGGAAAAAAAATTTTTTTAAATCCCAGCAAGGTTTTTGTAGATATCAACAAAGTGGTTTTAAAATGTGCAATGGAACTACACATCCAAAAGCAACGCTGAAAAATAACACAGTAAGAGAACTCAGCACTACCTCATTTCAAGACTTACTATAAAGCTACAGTACTAAACAGTGTGGTAATGGAGAAATAAAACACAGGTCAGTACTAAAAAAGAAGAGAATCCAGAAACAAGGCCAGAAGTGTATATGATCAACTTTCAAAGTGCAAAAATAGTTCAATAAAGAGCAGATATTCTTTTAACACACTGCTGGAATAAGTCAGCATTAAATTCATATTAAAAAAAAAAACAAGTTGGGGGTGGTGGTGCATGCCTACAATCCCAGCACTTGGAAGGCTGAGGCAGGAAGATCACTGAGTGCAAGGCCTGCCTAGGCTATATAGGAAATTCAAGGTCAGCCTCAACAGCATAGCAGAGACCCTGTCTCAAAAAAAAAAAAAAAAAAAAAAAAAAAAAAAAAAACCTACATACCTTGCATCACTTAGTAAAATTAATTCAAAGATGATCATAAATCTAAATTGTAAAATTTAGCCAGGTGCAAAGGCATATACCTGTCACCCCAGGACTCAGGACACTGAGGCAGCAGGATCACTGGGAGGTGGACACCAGCCTGGAACACATAAGTTCAAGGCCAGCCTGAATTACACAGCAAGATCTCATCTCAAAAAAAAAGAAAGTGCGAGGCCTGGTGGCACATGCCTGTAATCCCAGCACTTGGGAGACTGAGGCAGGAGGACTGTGAGTTCAAGACCAGCCTGGGCTACAGAAGGAGCTCAAGGCCAGCCTGAACTGCACAGGGAGACCCTGTCTAAAAAAAGACAAAAAAAAAAGAAAGAAAGAAATTCTCCTCAAAAGACCTTAAAAGAATAAAAAGTGACAGAACAGAGAGAAGAATCTGCAAGTTATAATCAGGAATTGAGACTATACTCAATTTTTTAAAATGGGCAATTTTAAACAGACACACTACCAATGAAAGTCAAATGATCATATGACAAGATACTTGATAGACATCATTGTCACTGGGCCAAAAATAAAAGGAATTCTGTACCGTTCCATTTATATGACATTCTTGAAAAAGAAGAACTCATGGAGACAGAAAACAGATCCAGTTTCCTGGGTCTAGGGAATGAAGAATGGGTTGATTACAAAGGGGCTCAGAATTTTGGAGGGTGAAGGGATTATTCTATTTCAAGTAGTGGTTGTATGAATGTACACATTTGTCAAAACTCACATAATGTTACATTAAAATGGGTGCATTTTAGTGAATATAAAGTACTGCACAAATTCAAAAAACAATGAAAAAAAGGAGACTAGAGAGTGCATAACAATGTACTGAGTGAACTTTGATTTCACCTTGATTCAAAAAAAACTTTATTCATGCATGTTTGCAGTACATAACGATCACACTCACCATGGGGAGTTGTATATGCACATAACACATCTAAATTCTTTTTATGTCTTTCTCCTGTCCTCCATCTCTAGATCCCTTTTCCATTTGCAAAAAATGTTTCCTATTATCTTATTTTTTATTTTGCTCTTTAAATTATTTATATTTGCATCTGATTTACTTCACTTAACATTATAATCTCAAGGTACATTCATTTTTCTACAAATGACTCAAATTCTTCTTTTTGGCAGAGTAGTACTCAATTGGGTATAAATACATTTTCTTTATTCATTCATGTACATACAGACACACAGGCTGCTTCCAAGATTTAGCTATTACGAGTTGTGCTGCTATAAACGTGGGTATGCATGTATCAGTATAACACTTCAAAAAAATTTTAATCAATTATAAAAGATATTTGGGAGACAACTCGAGAAAGCTGCGTTATGCCCTGCATACACAGAATTACTATTAATCTTCATAGATGTGAATAATGGCACTTGTTTATACTATATAAAAAGGATTACCAAACTTTTTTACTGTCTGGGGAAGGCCAGACAGTAAATATTTTCCACTCTGTGGACCATAACATGTTAACTACTCTAGACTGCCTCTACAGCACAACCCAACCAAAGACAACATGTAAATACATGGGTGTGGCAGCACCCAAATAAAACTTTATTTACAAAAACGGGCAGCAGGCCAAATTTGTTGAGCAAAAACTAAACTCCAGCAACAGAAAGGAGAGTATGCTAGTGGTTGCCTATGATGAGCGTTCTGCCTCACAGGGCGTATCATTCTAGAAAATGACAGCAATGTTCTAAATCTTGATTGTGCTGCTAAGTTACAAGCATGTATATTTGGTCAAAACTCATGAAACTCTATATACTTTAAATGAGTACATACTAAGTTCATAATACCTCTTATTTTTTAAATGTACTCTTTCTAGATGGTATTATCAACAATATGAACAGCATGGCCTTTAGTGCCAGAATAATAAATTCAAATTTCAAACAATGACCTACTAGCTGTATGGCCACTGCCAACCCACTGTAGGATTTCAGATTTCTGATCCTAAAATGGTTTAATTATCTCTCCCCCAAGGATTTAAGAAAGGGAAATGCTGGTAAAATACAGTGCAACATCTGGCATATAAGAGGTATACTTCCCAGACTTGAGTAAAGCAATTTTTAAATTTTAAGTATGAAAATCATAGATCAGACAACTGTAAACTCTTTTGTAGTCTTCTGAAATAGTCTGACATTCTTTGTTCACTATTGTGGTTTCACCTGACTTCAAGCACTGGCACCAAATGTCAGTTCCTGTGAGTTCACAGTAACATGGGTGTAATAGCAAGCACTACGAACTGAAATTCATTTACTTTAAAAAATTCTCCATGATAAATATACTGTAAAAGGAAATGAAAAGAACCAAAATAAAAAGAAAAATACCAACTTTCCCAAGCAAGAAGAATGGCAACAGAAATATGCTATACTCTTGTAATTATCTTCTATAAAGAAAAGAGTACTTAGTTGGATATTTTCCCCCTTTTACATTACTGCTTGAGTTTTATCCAACCAAATCCAGCCAACCAAAGAAATTATACTGCCACACAGCATGTGTATACGCCTCATGTTTTTCTCACAATAGTAGTATTTATTAGACAGGATAAGAATGTTAATTTCTTATTTTATTTAATAAAGATACTAAGATAAAATGGCTTACTCAAGACCACATAACCAATAAAGGCACAGTATGGCTGTGAAGTCAGATCCTGTGGCTCCCTATCATCTTAGGTTCCATAACACTCTTTTTCTAACTTTCACAGACCTGTTTCTCACCTGACCTTTTTAGTTAAAAAGACCAAGTAACTGTAGTGTGTCATACTGATTTCCCAATCATTTGGGAATATTTGGTATTTTGGGTGGCAGCGATTAACTCTATGGACAAGTAAGAGCTTAGGATATGATCAGAAAATAAAAATTCAAAACACTTTTTGCCAGTGCAGGAGCCTACAAAGTGACATAAATGGTAAACATTTGATACCTTTTCCTTCTCTCCCATCCCAATATCCACATCACACATACACATACTGATATCCACATTCCCTGAATACCGCACACAGCTCTGAAGAGGTAAAAGACAATCACAGCACCAGGTCTGCTAGTCCACCCTCTCAGCAAAGACTGACAAAAATGGGTTATCACTTCATCTTCTACTTACATCCCTATCAACCCAAAGGTTGACTCAAAGACTACAGACTTGAGAATAGGCACATGAAACTAACAGCATCCTCCTCTCTCCCCATTTACAGTGGTAAGACAGCCTGATGGGGAAAGCACAATTTCCAAACGGATTCCTGTCTCCATCAGCAGCAACCACAAATTAAGACTATTCAACTGTACTTAAATGTTAACTCTCCAAGAACAGCATCAAAGTCCACATTTGTTCAGGTAGATTTACCAGGGATATTTTGTACCTTCACCCTGTGCATTCGACCAATATCCAGAAAGGTCCTTTACAGGTAAAAGAGTTCTAAAATGTATCTCCTCTATTTGGTATTCTAAGTATTCTAAACTGAATGGGTACATCTGACTTAAATCACTGCTTCCTTCTATAAAGCATAGCACCTTCAAAAGTACTATCTTGAAGGGGAAGTGAGACATTTGCTAGTGACTGTACACTGTGCATTGCACCAACACTCTGTTAACACCCAATCCAGTTCTATCTTTTTAGTTTGGGTTTGGTGTGGTGGTGGGGGTTCAGTGTATGAATGTGTGTGTGTGTGTGTGTGTGTGTGTGTGTGTGTGTGTTTAAACAAGGTCTTACTATGTAACTCTCTTCCACCTGCCTCAGCCTCCCAAGTGTCATTACACCCAGTTCTGTCCAGTTCTACCTTAAGTTTGAGAAATGTAGTCATAATGGGCACTTTTTTTAAGACTAAGGTTAAAAAAAAGCAAAAAGCTGACAAAACTCAGATATCCTATTATTGATAATAATCCGTCCATCTATCACCATTTCCCAATCTACAATCACACAGAATCCTACTCACCTAAGCCATTCTACAAGTCCCAAGCAAAGGAAGACTAACAGGTGATTTAGAGGATAAACCACTCTTGCTTCTATTATTCTTCGGTTCAAAGGGCATCTCTAAAAAATTAAATCTTAAAAGATGAATAAGGCTCAAGTTTCAGGATTCCTTCTTTATGAAACTGAAGTAGCTAAACCACTACACTCAGAAACATCGTGGGTTTTTTTGTTTGTTTTGGGGGGGGTTGTTTTTGTTTTTGTTTTGAGACAGGGTTTCCCTGTGCAGTCCAGGCTGGCTTTGAACTCACAGCAATCTTTCTACCTCAGCCTCCAGAGTGCTGGGATTCAGGCAAGGTCCACGATACCCGGCTTCTACAACGATCATTTTTAAGAATTTTTTTAAGTCATGTAAAAATGCTTCAAAATCACCACTACAGTTACCAGAAAACAGCCACTTAAATAAGGAATTGTACAAAGTACCTCACCTAGTTTCAATTACTCCTCTAACAACACTGTAAAAACATAGTAAAATCCCTTATAGAGTAGGAAACAGAAGCTCTGAGAGGTTAAGTGTTCAAGGCTACGGACGAATCCAGTAAGGAAATGCGAGAATTTGAACTCAAATTTACCTAGCTCCAAAGAGTACATTTCCTCTTAAAATATGCTACCAGCCAATTTCACAATGGAAGAACAGGCAGAGTTGTGAATGTGTGTGTCCAGCAGTTCTAATTTAATGATTTCACCGAAGGAGCAGATCTTTGAATTTCTAAATTGCAATCTCTTTTTGAAACCCGGAGCAAACGATCTAAACCCCACTTCTTTGCAAGAAGAAATCAGATTAAAAGAAGGGTTAAAAATCTTTTTAAAGTAAACTAAATTTCACCACATTTGTGCCAATGAATAGTCACTCTGGACAAATCCCCAGTTAATGGCTCTCTTCTCCGTGCACCACCACTGGCCGGTTTTTAAAAAAGCATTTCACCCGCTTCAAACAGATGCTGAATGCCTGCACAATGCTCGACCTTCTGGCAAAGGGTCCGAAGCTAAATAAGGCCCATCACAGGCCTCCAGGAGTTAAAAGACCAAGGAGTCCATTTATACTAGGAGTACAGTTACCACTTAGCAAGGCAAATGCATGAACTGTGAGAAACCCTAAAACAAAAGTATGTATAACACACTATCACAGCCAGAAGACAGAAAGCAACTGGTGTACTTGTCACATTACATGGTAAGTAGTATTTGTTTACATTACATCCCTCCCTGACAAACCCTTCCAACTTCTACCTCCCTCCCTCACAATGCCCCCCAACACACACACACAACCACACAACCAGAAAAGGTAGCCAAAGTGCAGCCTGTGACTCCTCAATGCCCACGCCCTCAGAATATTTTCCTTTATCTTGAGCAAGTGAAGAAAGCTGGTTTTCAAGCTAAATGAGGCCGAGCAAACCTGAAAAATCCAAGACCACTTCTCCATATGACTCCCTTGGTACGAGAAATTGAACCAAACTATCGCACACAGTATTTCCTAATTTTAACCAACGGCAAAGGGCTACAAGTCACACGAACAACAAACGACACCGGTCATTTTGTTCCACTATGGAAGACAGACATTAACCTAGTTGCACCTAGGTAATTTAAGCAGAATTATTCTCTAAGCCCAAACAAATTTAGTGGACTAGGTACACCCAAAATTTAAGAATGCTGGTACTTAACGTAGTCCTCAAATCCCAAAGAGGCCATGAGGACAAGAACAGTAACTCTGATTTACAGGAACTAATCGTAACTCCTTTACACATTTGCAAAGAATGACCTTTCAAGAACTGAAGCATTTGTCCTATTCTGGTCCATTCAACGGTTCAGAAAAACTGAATAAGCTGCTTTTTCTGAAAATAAAACAGGGTGAGGGGGTGGGAGGTAGTAACCAAAAAAAAGGCAAACTGCTTTGTACTTTCTATTTGCCTGAAGCAACAAACTCTCAAAATAACTTCATTATGGAGTGTAAAAAGCGAAGAATGAACAACAAAATATTGCTCAACTTTCATTGTGAATTCCTGAGTTCACAGTAGGATCTAGAAACAATGTGACGAAACCCTTCTACCGTGATTTATTTTTTAAGTCTACCCTTTTTAAAGAAAATCTTAAAATTGAGGGTTTTCCGGGGTTTTCCGGGAGGAGGGGGAGGGATCTTCTTACAGACTGCTTGAGTTTGAGAGGAAAAGTGTTAACGGATCCACACTTGCAAAAAAGAAAGAAAACAAACTTTCTTCTGGTCCCGAAGGGTGGATGCACTCGAGCCAGGTGACAAGCGGCGCCAGCCGGCCGCACGGTCCCGGAGC
>NW_004955416.1:19327128-19383863 GCF_000276665.1 Chinchilla lanigera
CCCCGAACTGGACCGCGGGCGCAGCTCGGCGGCCGGCGGCAGACAATACGGAGGAGGGGCGCGGCCGCGCGCCCGCGCCGCTCGCCCCGACCCCTCCTCGCCTCGCCAAACTTCCCCCAACTCCGTCAACTAAGTTGTGCGCTCACCTTGCGGCTCTCGGGGCTCCCCCCGAGGGCCGAGCCGGAGCTGCTCCGCACCTTCGCCGCGGTGAAAGACAATAGACTGCCGCTCCCCCGGCGGCGGCGGCGGCGGCGGCGGCGGCGGCGGCTGAGGCGGAGAGGAGCGGGCACGGCGGTCTAGACTGAGCCCAGGCGCTTCACCGCGGCTGCTCCGGCTCGGTGCTGGCCCTGCACACAGCCCCGGCCGACCTGCGCATGCGCCTCGAGCCGCCCGGGGGTGGGCGGGGCGCCCGAGAAGGCCGTCCCGCCTCTGAGCCCTCCCATGAGTACGCGCGATTTCCAGGGCTGAGAGCCGAGATTGCAAGGCAGAGCTGCCCATCAAACTCCGTGCGACCAATGGGCAGAGGGCTGGGCGGTGTGCTCAGGTCGCTAAGGGAGGCTGAGGTTGACCGCAGCTGCTGCCAGGCGGCGAAGTGATCAAAGTCGGGTGGCTGGCAGCTGCTGCTTGTGGAAATGCCCACCCACCTTCTTCTCCCGCCCCATCTCCGGAAACTGCCCTTCCTCTGCTGCCTGCTGCACACCTGAACTGTAGCACTTGCCACACATGCTGAAATGATTTACTGTTTTCTTCCTCCCACGTCTTCTAATCAGGAAGTGGGGTCTTCTCCGGAGACTAATGTGGGAGGTTCCGCTAGGTGCGCAACAAGTGTCGCTTGGTTGGGTGGACGGCGCAGTGGTAGGAACAGAATTGTCACTGTGCATTTCATTAACTTTGGGCTCCTCGCTCACCCGCAGAATCATAGGCTTCGAGTTGCAAAAAAGACCTCAGAAATCATCTGGTGGTTTCTGAAAAGCAAAATATGGTCAGTATGCCATTGGTGACTCAGGAGATCATGTTAGTTTCTACATGAAGTCCATTGTAATGTGTATTAGGGGAAAATGCCTATCACGTCTTACCATTATTTAACTGATATCATTTCTTAGGTCAACAGAAAGTTATAGAAAAAAATGAGTTTACTTAAAGTGTTAAGTGAAAAACGGAGACATTTTATATGCAGCTCAAGGCTATGCAAGACTGAAAATAAAAGAATATGCAAGACCAATTTATAGTGATTGAAGTAAGAACAGTGCTTACCTAGGGAAAGAAGGTTATTGATTAAGGGAGAGCTGGAGGCAACCCCCTTAGGTGATGGTTCTGTGTTTTCATCTGAGTGGTGATTACAAAACTATACGTATGAAAAAACCCATCCAGCTATACACTGAAAAAATGGTGCACTTTACACATTTTAAAGGTGTGCTTTTAATGTTACTTTTTAAAAATACTGATAGCAGTTATGACAAAAAAAAGATATTGCACATGTGCAAGAGAAACCTTGATCTAAACAGTTCACTACCAATGACCAAACAAATACCTAAGAGTGGGTATCCTGAGTACCTACTAACTGTATCAGGTCCTCCCACTAGTCAAAGACTGTAAATCCTAGAAATGCTCCTACTATTGAGCTGAAATGTGCTTCTTTGTGGATAGGCCCAATTCTCGTATTAGTTCACAGAATAATAGAAACTACAGCCAAAAACACCCAGTTCTTCATGTGAAATTACTGTGTTTCCAAACCACCTCATCATGCTTTTGGTCCTCTTCCACTCAATCTAAGTGGTATGTAAAAGCTGGCACAAAGAGGGGAGACTCCTGCATCCTAGTCTTAACTGTATCACCATGAGCAAGTCATGGCTTAAAAACCTCAATCTCCTATAAAACAAGAGGACTACACACAAAATTCATTTGGACCCTAACGTTTAATAATTCCTACTCCTAAAGCCTGGCTGATCTGTTACAGAGGCTGATCTGTCATCTTTGTAGTAACTGTTGACAGTACCATCCCCTGCTCTTCACTTCACTGGGATTTCCAGGAGGCTACAGAGGGGTTGAGGAGTTTTGGCATTGTGCACCTCTCAAAAAGTTCCCTGCTGCTGCAGTTGTTGGTGTTTTAGGAGCTCACTTTGAGATGCAGGGGTCTAATCTAGATTCCCCAAACAGCTCAGCCCCTCTGTCCTCTGTAGAAAGTGCATAGCTGGTGCCTTCATATCATTCAGGTCTCACTTCAAATATCCATCCTTAGAGAAATCTTCCTTGGCCACTCTTTTTTTTTTAAGAGCATTAAATTATGGATTTCACATGAAATGGATGATACACTAGCTTCATTGCTATCTATAATTTTATCTGATACCACTATTCAATTTTGATATAGTGCATAGTTTGTGCCAAAAATCTTGGTGTTTTTTTTGAGGTTCTAAGGATTGAACTGAGGGCCTCATTCATGCTAGGCAAGAACTGTACCACTTAGCTACACACTCAGCCCAAGGATTATTTTTATAACCAAATAATTCCTTAACATTTGAGAGGTGACTCTTTCAATAATGATGCTCAGAAGGTCACAACAGCAACTGTCAGTTCAACTCTACCAAAGTTTCTAGATACAGCGACTTTCTACCCAAACAGGTTGTAAATAATTTTCAGACAAAACCTGAAATCCCCCTAAAGGAATTCTAACTTCACACTGTTGAGGAAATTTACCAAAATGGCCTCAGAATAGAATAACTTTTCACAGGACATTTTAAAAAAGACATTCAGCATCATGATCAAACTGTTACATTTAGCAATCAACACCGTAAGTACAAACAAAACAGCAGAAAACAAACCACTACTGTTCATGCAACCCTTTGTTGGAATGCTCTACACTTTCCACAGAACATGAATTAAAATCACTTCTTCGCCAGGCATAGTGCTGCATGCCTAAACGAATTGGTCCTGAAAGTGCTACTGTAATGAACCTTCAAAATGAATGTCTCTGGTATTAAAGGTTTTTTTCAAGGTACACCTAACATCTCTGTAGAGTATGCCCCACTTCACAGTCAGAAATTTCAGGTTTAATCATTTTTTCACACACCCTGTACCAGGAAAGACGTCAGGGTCCTATGAAGCAGTGGTAGGATTCTCTATCTCTCCAATTGACTTATATCTGTCCAAGAGATTTACATGCGTTATAAAACCTAAAAATATAAGAAGGATAAACCCCATTTTATAGAGTCCCCAAAAATGCCAAAGTGAAAAAACAAAACAAATACAAAAAAGTCAACAGTTGAAAGACAATCAATTTTTCTTGAGACCCATGTTCCCAAAATGTCTCCTTTTATCAAAGAAGCACTGAAACAAACTTGTCCCAGAGATTTTCTTGTGCAGTAATGAACATTTTCTTGGTTTTGTGGTAGAAATAGCATTTTGATGTTGCCTTGGGAATGCCTTTCAACCTTTTGTTTGGTATGAAGCCGACTTTACCATAATCTCAAACCTATTACCTCAGCATGTGACCCAAACCTATGCCAATCAACACACCCTATTTACAGGCAGCAGGGCTGAGTTCAGGGGTGGTGGCATGACCCCAAACATGACAGTCAGAGGCAACAGGAGTAAATTTTACCCTCCATTTGATCTGTGGGGGTCTTTCTTGATGGATCTTTGTCTGCCTTAACTAGAATCTGGAAAGATATGCCTGTTGGCCATTTTGTCACCATGAGGAAAGAATCTTTGAGAATGGAGTCAGCACAGTGGAAAGATAACATAAAGAAAAACAATCTCCTGGTGACACGGGTTGAACTGCTGAATTCAGCAGGACCTAAAGCTGGAACAATATGTAGACTTTTCAATTACATAAGCCAATAAAGTCAGTCAGTAGAGGTTTCTGTTATTTACATTCATAAAAGTTCTAATTGGTGCACCACCTATGAGGTGATGGTCTTTCTCTGCTCAATTCTCTGACCTACTTCTTTGTTCAACTAACAAATATCTGTTGAGTATACTGTGTGCAGGGCATTAGGCTCAGTCCTGGGATTGTAGGTAAACAGCAAGGTTCCTGTTTAAAGAACTCACAGTCAAGTGAGAGAAACAGGCAAACCAAAAAGAGATCAAATGCATAAGTTCCTTTAAAGAGGCAGAACAGAGAGAAGAACTTTTAGTCAGAGGGTGAAAGATCAAGGAAGGAATCTGTGTCAGCTTCCTATTACTGTGACAAAGTGCTTGAGATAAAAGGAGGAGGGGTTATTTTGGTTCACCATTTTAGAGGTTTAAGTCCTAGTACCTCAAGGCAGGAGCACATGGCAGAAGAGGCCTTTTTACTTTATGGTGGCTGGGAAGCAAAGAGAGACAGAAAGGGGCCACCTCCGAAAGGCCCCACCAACTTCCAAGCTGAGGGCGAGCCATTAACTTGTGGGCCTACAGAGCATATTCAGATTCACACAATAGCAACATCTAAGAGGATGACAGATAAGCCGGGTCTCAGAAGATAATCAGCCAGGTAGAGAGCAGTAGGATAGTAAAGGAGGCTAGGATGTGTGCACACAGGTAAGAGAGCCCCTTCCCCAAAATGCTGAAAGAAATTCAAAGGCATGGCACTATCGGAAGCACAACACACATAGGAAACTGGAGAAGCAAAAGCAGGTGAAGGAAGAGCAGCAGAAGCCCACTCATGAGTGGCCTAATATGCTCCATGCTAAGGGATTTGGTCTTTATTCTAAAAAGCAAGAGGACTTTTAAAATAATGGTGAATAACACAGCCACAGTCAGAACAGCTTTCCTCCTAGAAGGATCACCTTATCTCCAAATATGCTCAGGTTCATGGGAGACGAGGATAAGGGTGAGGACAAGAGAATTTCTAGTAGAAACCTGACTCCAGGTAAACTGCTTTAAATTTCGGAGCTGAATTTTCTTTTCTGTGGGCAGAGGGAACTCTTCGTTCTCAATGTCAGGCACGATATTTTCCAATGTATGCGAGCCAGATATATGATTCTAAATTTTCTGATAGCCAAGTTCCAAAAGTAAAAAGAAACTGGGCATGGTGGCATATGCTTGCAATTCCAGTACTCAGGAGGCTGAGACAAGAGGATCGCCATGAATTCAAGGCCAGCCCAGGCTACATAGTGAGATCTTGTCTCAAAAAGCAAAAAAGAAAAAAGAAAAAGAAAGGAAAAGAAGGGGAAGGAAAGGAAAGGGAAAAGGAAAGGGAAAGGAAAGGAAGAAGAAACAGATAATACTTTTAATATTTTAGCTGGGCATGATGATACACACCAGTAATCCCATCACTTGGGAGGCTGAGTCAGAAAGATTGTCACAAGTTCAAAGACAGCCTGGCCTACATAGTGAACTCAAGGCCACCCTGAACTCACTACATAACAAGAACTTATATCAAAAAAAAATATATGATTTTGTTAACTGTATCCCAAATATTACCATTTCAACATGTAATCAATATGAAACTTATAGATTCTGTTTATTTTATGAAATCTTCAAAAACACCTAGTGTAAATTTCATACATATGGCACATCTCAATTCAGACTAGCAAAATGTGTTTGTTAGTTTGCTGCGCTGGGGATTGAGCCCGGCACCTCACACATGCTAGAGTTACGTACATTAACACAAGCTGTAACTCCAGCCTTAGCCACATTTCAAAATGCTCAGGAGGCTGGTAGCTCTCATACTGGACAACAAAGATCAGGTTGACTGATTATTTTGTCTTCATTCTTTGTTTAGTTTTGCTTCATTTTGTTTGATGGTGCTGGGGATTGAGCCCCAGGCTCACATATGCCAAGCGTGGTCTCTACCACTGACCCACACTTCTGGTTTCTGGATTGGCTCAGATACAGATCCTCTATGGGGAGTTCCTACCAAACCTCAGTATGTGCCTAGGGCCGTAGTTCCTGGGCTGTACCTCTTTCCCTCACATTATCTCATTTATTCTCCACAATAACCCTTAGGCTGGCACTATTATCCCCTTTTTGCAAATCAGACAGGCTCAGGGAGATTAAGTCATTTGTTCCAAATCCCAGAGATACTGATTGGCACAGTTTATCTTCCAAAAATTGGGCACTAGGGGAAAGTTGTCAAAACTAATTTAGATTAGCACACAAACCCAGGTGTGGTGGCACATGCCTGCAATCCCAGCACTTCAGGAAGCTGAGACAGGAGGATCACAAATTAGAGCCCAGAATGTACAATTTAGCAAGATTTGGTCTCAAAATAAAAAGGACTGGGGTATAGGTTAGAGGGAAGGCCCTAGATTCAATCCCTAGTATCACATAAAAAAAAAAAAAAAGTAAAGAGGGAAGGAAAGGAAAGGGAAGGGAAGGGAAGGGAAGGGAAGGGAAGGGAAGGGAAGGAAAGGAAAGGAAAGGAAAGGAAAGGAAAGGAAAGGAAAGGAAAGGAAAGGAAAGGAAAGGAAAGGTCACCAACTAGGACTGCCCTCATTTAGCCCTCTCACCCGGTCTTCCACTCTGCTTGAAGCTATAAGCAGTTAGCCTGTCTATAAAGTAAATGCTCAGTAAAAAGCTATTTTACCACCCAATCGATGTTCAGAATATTTGATTACCATCTACTTAAGAAAATCTATAGGCACAAACCAAAGAAATGAGTTAAAGTTATATATTGATTCACAGGTGAATATTAGTAAGTGCTAATTTTCACTAAGATTTTTACCAGATCAGGCAGTATTAGCATTTTCAGGAACCTTGGTGTACATTCATTGCAAACAGTACTTCCAGAAGGGTTGTGAAGATTTATGATTTATATCCCTGTAGTCATCAGAGTGCTTCACCTTTCTGACTCAAGTTCTTGTATAAAACAGAAAGACCAAGGCTTTAGAAGCAACCAGGGCTGTGTTTGGATCTTAGATGGTCAATTGCATTGAAAAGGGATCGCTCCCAGCCAAGAGACATTGTGACAAATGCATCAAGCAGCCTGAGCATAACCCTTAGCATGTTATCAGCCACAATTCAGGTGCTCTGCCCACTTTAACTTCTTCCTCTATGTCTCCCTTTAGAGGCAATAAAACAACAGAGTATCTAGGAGTAGATCTGGTTTGCCTAAAAATAATATTAGACAAGTACAGGGAAATGTGCATCTTCCACAATTATAGACAGTCTCAATTTTTAAAAATGCACAGTGTTTTATACTCACCTCCCAATAGATATGGCAGCCAGCCAGTCTCTTGTTCCCCAGAGGCACTCACCATTTAATTAATATTCACCAGATGTACCACTTATTGATAGAAAAATTTATTTAATTTTCGAAAACTTTCTCTTCTCTATAACAGCCCTTTCAGCAATAGGTTTGTTCAAAAGCTGCCCGAGGGAGCACATTAACCTTCTAAAATCGTCATATTTCCAGTGGTAGAAGGGTTAAGGGCTGCTGAGCTGATGGAAAGTAGGGAATCAGAAAAGCCTGGGGATTAAGGGACCGCCCTGACCTCAAACTAAGTTACTGCCATATTTTTCATTCTGGAGTCAAAGGGATTTCATCTCGGTGCAAAAGGGTCCAGAGATTCCTCCCCGAAACTTGAAGCAAAACCGAAAACACCTCACAGTCACTTTTGGGGGTAACATCATTTCAGTTTGGTTTAGGATTCATCCTAAAGGTAGTTTCCAGCATGGAGAAGATGGGACTGTTACTCTGCTCTGGTGAGATTTATGGGTTGGCTCAAGGACTGCACATTTCCTCCCATTGCTGTTCTCTTTCTGCCCAGCCTTTTCCAGTTTATTCAGCTGCTCTCGTAATTATCCCCAATTATTTATAATAGTAGGTTTCTGAAACTGGAGTTAGAGAAACACCATGTTTTTGAGCCTTAAACATTATTTAATGGAAATGGACTCCAACAGCTCATGTGAGTCCTAATCCCAGGCTTTCTTAGGCACAAATTTTTTAAAGTTTGTTTTCATCTTTAATACATTATTTTTTTTCTGAAACTATGTAGAGTTTTCACCACCAAAGGAGAGAAGGGCTGACGATTTAGCTCAGTGGTGCAGCATTTACCTAGAAGCTTAAGGACTTAGGTTCAATTCCAGCATGAGACAGAAAGACAGACAGACAGACAGAAGAAATTATAATCTGCATATAATTGTTATCAATAACTGCAGTTTCTGCACAGCTTAATCTCTCCTTTCTTTCTTTCTTTCTTTCTTTCTTTCTTTCTTTCTTTCTTTCTTTCTTTCTTTCCTTCCTTCCTTCCTTCCTTCTTTCTTTCTTTCTTTCTTTTCTTGCTGTGCTAAATTCTGAACCCAGAATTCAGACCTCTTGCACGCTAAGCAGACGCTCTACCATTGAGCTACACCCCTTGCCCAACCTAGCTTTTCTTGAATTACTTTCTTTGAAACATTAGTTCCTGGAGCTATTCCTTAGAAAAAGCATTGTGTGCTTAAATGAACACAAGAAATGCTTTTTTCTATATTTCTTTCCTCTTGAGGATTCACTGTGAATGTGGCATTACCTATTAGGACTCCGAGAAGCCTTGCATTAAAAAAAAAAAAAAAAAAAAAAAAAAAAAAAAACATTTGGCCTTGTTGAATCCTGCACTTCTCAAACTGCTTTGACCATGAAATCCATTGTTCTTAGGAAATGCATTAATTCATCATATTTCACTAAGAACTCATTTTGGGAAACACTGCCTAAATCTATTCAACTCACTTTCCAGAAAGAACAAGATAGATCTTTTAATTCTGAAGCATCATTTACAATCTACTTACCATTGTGGGCTGAATGTTTGTGTCCTCCCAAAATTCATATGTCAAAAGCCTAACCTTCAAAAAAAAAAAAAAAAAAGCCTAACCTTCAATGCAATGACTTTAACAGTTAGGATCCTGAGAGTGTAGCTTAGAGGTAGAATGCTTGCCTAGCATGTTCAAGGAGTTGGTTCAATCCCTAGATCCCTAGAACTTAAAAAAAAAAAGAGTTGGAGCCTTTGGGAGGTGATTGGTTTAGATGGCGTCATGAGGGTGGAACTCCTATGATGGGTTTAGTACCCCTAAGAGAAGAGGAAAACACACCAGAACTTCCTCTTCCTGACATGTGAGAATACTGCAAAAAAAGTTAGTTGGAAGAGGCCCTTCACCAAGAACCTAACCTAACAACACCTTGATCATGGACTCTGCAGCCTCCCAGGACTGTAAGGAGTAATGCATGTTGCTTAAATCACCCAGTCCATGGTATTAGAGCCTGAGCTAAGACACCCACACTGTCATCCATTCTAAAGGGATCTGTATTCCTTAGACAAGAAAGGAAAATTGAAACTTCCTGCATCCTATATCTAGCTGGATCAGGTCACTCCTAGGAGGTGTCCACATGAACTACTAACCTTGGAAAGCTTGCCTTTTCATCTGGATAATTTTCTGACTCATTGATTTAGTTCCAAATATGAGATCTTTCCTCCTCTGATCAATTTCCTGCTTCCCCTTGCAATACCATCCAATCATCTCCAATATACTGCCTTTAATTCTGTCACAAATTAAGTCCAAGTTTCACTTTCTTTCATCTCATGGGTTGATTCATCAACTTTTGCCTGAATGATTGCATTAGGTTCCTAACTGACTTCCTTGCCTCTAATAGCTTCCAACAAGTCCATATTTTTCTCTATAACAAGCCAGTTTCCTTAAAGTGTGGTCCTGACTGGTCATATCCCAACTCAAAAGACTTCAGTGGCTCTCTGCTATTTATATAATAATGCCAAATACTTCAGCAGAGAATCAGAAGTAATTGATTTCCAGTGTTAAGTTGCACAAAAATACATTAAATTTCTCTACATGAACCCCATTGGCCTCTAATGTTTGGCATCCAAATAGATCTTCTACTTAACTGAAAACATTGGAACTAAGTGCCTACAGTCGCTTACCATCTTCTCCATGAAGTATTTCGCTATTTCTGTTGATCAGAGTCAAGTTGCTATAATACTTGAGATGATCATTTTACAAGAAGAAAATGTATACTTTGGCTCCTGGTTTCTTTTTTTTTTTTTTTTTTTTTTTGGTTTTTCTCCGGTACTGGGAACCGAACTCATGACTTTGAGCTTGCCAGGCAGGCACTTTTGCCGCTGAGCTAAATCCCCAGCCCCTTGGCTCCTGGTTTCAGAAGTTGCAGTACATGGTCGCTTGGTCTTGTTGCTGTGCACACGTGTATGGGCTGGTACATCACAGCAAGAGCACGTTGTGGAGGAAGCTACTCATCTCATGGCAGCCAGAAAGCAAAGAAAGAGAGAGGAAGGGGCTGGGGTTCCAAAATCTTCCTCAAAGGCTCACTTCCTGGTCTACCTCCACTGGGTCCCCACCACCCAAAGGATCCACCACCTCCCAACAGCACAGGCAGCTGGAGACCAGTCCTTTGACACATAAGTCTTTGGGAGACAGTTAAGATTCAGACCATAAAGGGGGAGGGTATGCACCTGTGATCCCAGCACTCAGGGAGCAGGAAGTAAGATGATCAATAAGTGAAACCCAGCCTGGGTGATTTGGAAAGATACTATCTCGGCTGGGCTTGATGGCTCACGCCTGTAATCCCAGCACTCGGGAGGCTGAGGCAGGAGGATTGTTGTGAGTTTGAGACCAGCCTGGGTACAAAGTGAGTTCAAGGCCAGCCTGAACTGCATAGTGAGACCCTGTCTCAAAAAGACAAAAAAATAAAATAAATTAAAAAATAAAGACACTATCTCAAAATTGGAAAGGAAAAAAAAAAAAGGAAAGGGGCTGGGGATGTGGCTGAGTGGTAAGGCCCTGGGTTCAACCCTTAGAACTACGCAGGCATGTACACTTGCATACAATTCAACCATAACACTATTCTCCTGCTTAATGTCATTTATTCCAGTCTCCTTGAAAATTTAAACTTTCTGTTCTGCCTCTTTAGTCTTTATCCTTCTTTCAACCTTATCCAAGTCTCTCTTATCCCAAAATATAAATAAATAAAATCTCTGCTCCAAATACAATCTCTCTCTTTCTCCCTCTCTCTCTCCCTCTCTCTCTACTTTTTTTTCTTCTCTTCAGAGCTGGGGATGAAACACAGGACCTCAGGCATGCTAGGCAAGCACTCTACTACTGAGTTACAGCCACAGCCCCAGACATATTCTTTTTCACATTATTACAGTATTTTAAAAGGTAAAAATTAATGCACAAATATCATGGTGGACAGTATGTTAATATTTGAATAAAGATAAGATCCGTGTTTTTATTATTTCTTTTTGCTTGAGTCACCAGTGTGATTCAGCATTGCACTGTTACTGAGCCTGTCATTATTCTAGTGTGTGGTATTTCTGATCTGGGCATAGTGGTGTGTGCCTGTAATCTCAGCACTCTGGGAGGTTGAAGCAGGAAGATCTCAAGTTTGAGGCCCAATCTGAGCAATTTAGCAATTTAGTGAGATGCTGTCTCAAAGTAAAAGAAATTATGTATTTATTTACTTACTTTTTGAAACAGGGTCTTGCCATGTAGTCAGGCTGGTGTCAAACTCACTATGTAGCCCGAATTGGCCTTGAGCATGTAGTGATCCTCCTGCCTTAACTTCCCTAGTGCTGGATTATAGGTGTGCATCCCTGACCAGGCATTATTTTTACTTTTTTTTTTTAATTTTTTTTTTTTTTTTTTTTTTATTTTTTTTTTTTTTTTTTTTTTGGTTTTTCTCTGGTACCGGGAACCGAACTCATGGCCTTGCGCATGCCAGACAAGCGCTTTTGCCGCTGAGCTAAATCCCCAGGCCCTTATTTTTACTTTTTAAACATATTTTTTGTCTTTTATTTTAAAAACTTTTTATTAGTCCATATTTGCACTGCATAATGATTACATTTGTCATGGGGATTTGGTACAGGTACATAACATAAATTAATTGTTTTTAGATCCCCATTCCCCTCCCCTTCTCCCTCTATCCTCCATCTCCTGGTCCTCTTCCCATTTACAAAAGATCTGTCTCCCTGTTTACTATTATCTATCTTTCATTTTAATCTTTATTTGTACTTTAGGTTTCTCATGTAAGAGAGACCATGCAATATTTAAGCTTATGTGTGTGATTTGTTTCAAATAACATCATGGCCTCAAGGTGTGTCCATTTTCCCTCACATGCCTTGAGTTTATCCTTCTTTATAGCAGATATATCCTTGATCACTGTTCTATCTCTCTTTTTTCCTTCATCATCATATTCTTAGTCTGATGACCCCACTTCCTTATTGCTTGCCCTCTCTTAAAATCAATTTTATTAAAATGAAATACATATTGAAGAAATACACCCACTCTCTGGGCATGGTTGTGCATGCCTGTAATCCCAACACTTGGAAGGCTGAGGCAAGAAGATTGCCATGAGCTCAAAGCCAGCCTCAAAGTACATCGTGAGTTCAAGCACAGCCTGAACTACATAGCGAGATTCTGCCCCCCCCCCCCGCAAAAGAAGAAAGGCACCCATCTCATCTGTACAATCAACAAGGGTGACAGTTGTATAACCGGTCCCACAATCAAGATATAGAGCATTGCTGTGCACGCCAAATGTTTTCCTGCGCCCCTGCTCAGTCGGTTCCCACCATCACTCAGGTCTGCTAACTTGTTTTCTATGCCTGTAGGTAAGATGATCCTCCCACACATTCATTTAGGTGGAATCACAGAGTATGTGTCTTTGTCAAGGGGTTATTAATTGCTGTGTAACAAATTACCCTTGAATTTAGTGTAATTTACCCTACAAAGTTTCTGAGTTAGGAACCTGTAGGCACTGGATGGATGATTCTGGCTCAAGATGTCTCCAGAGGCTGCAGCGCTTGGTAGGGGCTGCAGTTGGGGATTGAGACTAAGGATTCACTTCCGGCTGTTGGCAGGAAGTGGCAGAGCCTTATTACTTGGCTACTCCTTAGAACTGCTGACAGTGTGACTTCTCAAAGACTGAGTGGAAATGAGAGAGAGAGAGGGGGAGGGAGGGAAGGAGGGAGGGAGAGAGAGAGGAACACTACAGACTTCATAGTCTTTGACTCAGGTACCAATGCTTTTGCCTTATTATTTTCATTAGAAATGTCAATAAGTGCAGCCACAATTAAGGAGAAGGGATTTAATAAAGGATTAAATTTTAGGAGGTGGGGAAGATAGGGAGCCATCCTGGAGGCTAGCTCTATAATAGTCTATTTTCTGGTTCCCTATTGATTCATCTTCTTCCCCCTTGTATTTTTTTTGTTTTTTCCGGTATCGGGAATTGAACTCATGACCTTGCACTTGCCAGGCATGCGCTGTGCCACTGAGCTAAATCCCCAGCCCCTCCCCTTTATAAGATATACTCACCACCTCCCACATCCCTCAAGAACCTCAACCCAGGGCCTGGGATATAGCTCAGCAGCACAGCCCCTCCCATGCAAGCCTAAGGTCCTGGGTTCGATTTCTGGTACCAAAACTAAAAAATAAAAAAGAATCTCAGGCTGGAAGTCCAAAATTTTACATTCTGAGTGAGGTCCAGCTGCTAATGAGTCTTCTTAGGTGTATTCTTTCTATATACCTCTTCAAGCATAGTTTTATCTTGTTTCTTGGGTAGTGTTGGGGATTGAACTGAGGGCCTTGTCAATGCTAAGTAAGTGCTCTACCACCAAGCCACATCTCTGGCTCTGCATAGAGTCCTTCTTAAATCTTAAGCCTGTAAAGTCTGTGAAACAGACAAATTATCACAATAAACACATGCTGTGTGAAATGATGGAACAGGCTAGGATAATACTGTAGACGTTCTTGCGTGGAAAAAGAGGGGCTAGAATGCACAAAGGCACAATCACTGGCCCACAGCAATTCAGAAATCCTTCTGAGATATACTGAGTTCTTTGATGAAGAATCAGTTGTATTTCTATGAGTGATTCTTATAGCTCTTGGTTCTATTCTCAGAGTTATCTTTCCATTTACACACACACACACACACACACACACACACACACACACACACGACATGTACATGGAACAGAGTAATTTTCTTAGCTTGCTTCTTTCTGGTGAAATTTTGGGAGTTCAAGTTGATCCTAGAGGTACATTCCTGTAATTCCAGCGCTCTGGAAGGCTGAGGCAGGAGGATAGCAAGTTCAAGCTTGGGCCACTTAGTGACTTAGGAGACCTTGTCTCAAAATAGAATGTGAAAACTGGCTGGAGATATAGTTTGGTGTGAAGGCTCTAGGCTCAATCTCCAGTATGACACACACACAAAATATGATGAGTTCACAAGCCACTTTTCATTTCATATTGTCTCAGCCTCTTTAAGTCCAAGATGGTAATGTGTCTGTTAATGTAATAATATTAAATATTTAGTGAGTGTCCTGTGAATTTTACTGGGAGTTCATGCCATCAGGCTAAAGTTACATTTAAAGGTCTCTTGATAGGTACTTTTTTTTTTTGGTACCAGAATAGGAACTCATGACCTTGTGCCTATCAGGCAAGTACTGTGTCATAGAGCTATATAAGTCTCCATATAATTCTCTCTCTCTCTCTCCCCCTTTTTTTTTTTGTGTGTGTGTGTGTTTTTGACACAAGGTCTCACTATGCAGTTCAGGCTGGCCTCAAGCTCACTTTGTAGCCCTGGCTGATCTCAAACTCACAATGATCCTCCTGCCTCAGCCTCCCAAGTGCTGGGGTTATAGGCATGTGTCACCACATCTGGCTTAGTCTCTTTATATAAGCATTTCTTGTCAGGTATGGTGACCTATGCCTGTAATTCCAGTACTCTGCTGAGGCAGGAAGATAATACACAAGTTTGAGCCCGCCCTGGGCCACAAAGAGACTTAGCAAGATCTTCTCAAAAAACAAAGAAAAAAGAAAGAAAGGAAGAGAGAAAAAAAGCAAAGAAAAGAAAGAAAGAGAGAAAAAGAAAGAGATGAAGAGAGAAAAGGAGAGAGCAAGAAAGAAGAGAGAAAGAGAGAGAGAGAGAGAGAGAAAGAAAGAAAGAAAGAAAGAAAGAAAGAAAGAAAGAAAGAAAGAAAGAAAGAAAGAAAGAAAGAAAGAGGAAAGAGCTGAGGATATAGCTCAGAGTGAAAGCCCTAGGGTCAACTCCCATATTTCTCTACTTTGAATGTCTGCTGAAAGACGATGCCCTTAAGCTTCTTGGAAGCCATGTTGTTTGATCAAGAGGATCCTTCTGTTAAACCCTTAAGATCTTTAAAGGACTTTTTCTTTGATTGATTGGTACTATAAGCTTTCAGAAATCTTAACAGAGTTGAATACAAACCCACCTTTGACTTTATCTATCCCTGAATTAGAAGTTTTTTAACACAAGGCATTTTTAAATTTTTAGTTTTATTTGCTATCCATCTAGAAAGCCTAGAACTCCTTGAAGCTAGCTCCTTTTTTTCCTGTAGTTTACCCCTCTCTTTTGCTTTCTACTGCAAGCAGCAAGAAGAAAGCAGGCGGCATTTTCAGTTGTAGATAAATAATCAAAGCTATGCCCATGGAAGATAGGCCTGAGACCAGATAAATGGGATGTAAAAACTCTCATTTCTCAGGGTGGGGGTGTATAGAGTGGATAGAATGGACACCTGAAGCTTATGACAGTCTGTCACTATGAAGGGACAGCTTTCTGAGAAAGAAAATGACACACAGGTTATAAAATCAACACCCAAAGTCAGTTGCACACTTTAAACAAGTAATGAACCCACTGAGAAAGAAATCAAGAAAATACCAACAACATTCTTCACAGAACTAGAAAAAACAACTCTAAACTTCAAACGGAATCAAAAAAGACCCACAATAGCCAAAGCAAGCCTGAGCAAAAAGAGCCAAGCTAGGGGCATTGCAGTATCATATTTCAAGTTATACTACAGAGCTACAGTAACAAACACTGTAGCAGAAAATGCCCCCAGCCAGTATACTTCAGTTGCCCAGGTGATAGTTCCTGCTGCAGTTCCGGTTGCTTCTGTCTCTTAGAAACGGCTGGTTACTATGATGTACAGCTGGTCACTATAACGCATATTATAAGAGCCAGTCAAAGACAGCCAAGGGCTGGGGATATAGCTCAGTAGCATAAGCGCCTGTCTGGCAAGTACAAGGTCATGAGTTTGATCCCCGGTAGCACAACAACAACAAAAAAGAAAGATAGCCAAATACTCTGCCTCCATGCCCCTACCCCACACTTGTGCAATCCCCTCAAAGCCTCCCTCCCTGGACCTTCAGGGCCTGACATCTTGAGAGACAATTGATTCCCTGTCAGTGCCCATCCAATGTAGAATAAATCTGCTTCCAAATCCTGGGTTTCGATTCAGTGTTGCTTCTTGCCATAGCAAAACAGCATGGTACTGACACAAAAACAGACATATAAACTTATGGAACAGAAAGAAGACATGGAAACAAACTCATGCACCTATACATCCGAGTTTTTTACAAAGAGGCCAAAAACATAAACTGGAGAAAAGCTAGCCTCTTTAACAAATGGTGCTGGAAGCCAGGTATGGTGGGGAATACCTGTAATCCCAGCATTCGGAAGGCTGAGGCAGGAGCACTGCCATGAGTTCTAGGTCTGAGCAAGGCCAGCCTGAACTACATAGCTAGACCCTGTCGCAAAAAAAACAAAATGAAACAAAATGGTGTTAGGTAAACTGAATGTCCATCTACCTGCAGAAGATTGAAAATAGATCCCTATGTCTTACCTTGTACTAAAATCAAATCAAAATGGATCAAAAACCTAGATATAAAAACACTAACTTTTGAAACTGCTGGAAGATAACATAGAGAAAATACATGAAGGCATAGGCACAGGGAAAGACTTCCTGAATAGGACACCAATAGCACAGGAAACAATAGCAAAAATCACTGAATTGGACTATATCAAATTTAAAATTTCTGCACAGCAAAGGAAACAACCGAGAGTGAAAAGACAACTCACAAAATGGGAGAAACTTTTTGTTAGCTTACTGTTCTGATCAAGGACTAGTATCCAGAATATATAAAGAACTCAAATAAATTAACCCTCAGAAATAAGTGGCCCAATCAAAAGATGGACAAATGAACTTATAAATAAATACTTCTAGAAAGAAACCCAAATGGCCAACAAATACATGAAAAAAATTTTCAACATCTTTAGTTATCAGGAAAATGCAAATTGAAATAACTGAGACTCCCTCTTAACTCAGTCAAAATGGTGATCACCAAGAACACAAAAAACAATAAATACTGGTGAGGGTGGGGGAGGGGTTCCTACGCTGTTGGTGGGAATGTAAACTAGTACAAGCACTATCAAAATCAGAATGAAGACTCCTCAGAAATAAAGATAAAAATTCCATTTGACTCAGCTCTAACTTTCCTGGGTTTATTTCCCAAAGAACAAAAGACATCATATTATAGTGGCACATGCAGACCCATGTTTATAGCAGCACTATACACAACAGCTAAGATCTGGAAAGAACCCAGATGGGGGTTAACAGATGCATAAAGGAAGTATGATATATACACATCGCAGAATATTATTCAGCTATAAAAGAGAATAATATCATGTAATTTGCAGGAAAATAGGTGGAACTAGATATGATTGTGCTCAGTGAAATAAACCAGACTCAGAAAGTGAAATATTGCATGCCTTCTCTTATATGAGAAACCTAAAGTATAAATAAAGTAATGTATAAAATAAAAAGGAGTGATGATAGGAAACCAGAAGACAGACTCTTGGAGAGAGGGAAGGGAATTAAAGGAGGAGCTGGGGAAGGGGAGGAATGTAAAAGGATTGAAAATGTGTAAAATATGTTATACTTATGTACCAATGTCCCAAAAACATGTACACATACACACACACACACACACACACACAAAGACAGAGGCAAACAGATTCAAGAAGTATACTTAAGGCGAGACAGAAAAATTAATTCTATCATAGAGTTTATTAGGTTGATTTTATTTTAAAACTTGAGATGGGCTGGGAATATAGCTCAGTGGCACAGTGCCTGCTTGGCAAGTGCAAGGTCCTGAGTTCAATTCCAGGTACAATAAATAAATACATACATGAATCAATCAATCAATCAATAAATAAATAATATAAAACTTGGCATGGCATCTAGGGTCTTGCCCATGCTCATCCACTGGTCTACATCTTCAGCCCTTAGTTATTTAGTTAGTTAGTTAGCAAGGTCTTTGCTAAATTGCCTAAGCTGGCCTTGAACTTTTGATCCTCCTGCCTCAGCCTCCCAAGCAGCTGAGATTACAGATGTGCACCAGTGTCTAGCTCTCTTTTATCTTTAGATGTAGTCTTGCTATGTTGCCCAAACTGGCCTAGAACTTCTGGGCTTAAGTGAGCCTCCTGCCTCAGCCTTTGAATAGCTGGAAATCTAGGCATGTAGCACCATACCTGGTTCTCATTAGGTATATTTCCCACCACCCACATTACTGTAGCAACAATATTAATAGACTTTCTGCCATTGCCTAGCAAAAATTTCCCCCCTCTAGTTTCTGATAAGATTTTCCTCACTTTCTTTTTAGGCTTCTCTTGCAGCCTGCATGGTCCACAGTCATATAAATAATACGTTCAAGGCACTGTGAGCTCTCATTACCAGCCTCTTCCAAATCCTCACAGCCTTTACAGCTTCCACTCACTTCCTGATTCCAAGGTAAATTTAATACTTTAGGTTTTTATTGCATGAGCTCCCCACTGCTGCTATCAAAAGCTGCTCATAAACTGCTAAGCAAACATAGCTTAAACTTTTACTCTCCCACCATTATATGAGAATTCATAAGTATTTCTTTTTCTTTTTTTTTGTCTTTTTGAGACAGGGTCTCACTATGCAGTTCAGGCTGGCCTTGAACTCACTTAGTAACTCAGGCTGGCCTCGAACGCTCAAAGATCCTCCTGCCTCAGCCTCAATTCATAAGTATTTCTGTATGAAAATTTGAGAACCTTTCCTGGGGACCTGGGAGAAGAAATCCTCTGATTAGTCAGGCCTGGGCCATGTGTCCAGCCACTGAGTCCAGGAAGTTGTCCGTCATACCTGAGCATCTGAGCTGAGAATGTGGAGAGGGCTGTATGCTCAGAAGAAAACTGATGTCCAAGTGGTAAGCAGGTGGGATACATGCAGGGGAGAAGATAAAAATCAACAGATAACCATCTTTATTACCCCCCCCATCCATGCCTTTTCCTATGAACCATCCCTCTGGGAAGTTTTCCTTTTTAGCTGACAGCATTCACCTCTGACAGCTGCCCCACTATCTAGAGTGATATCCCATTCTTCTGACAGCTGCACGTGCCCCAGCTGGTATGGTTACCTCTGCCTAGAGAACCTCCCATAGCATCCAAACACCACCACGGTGAAGCCTGCTATTGATTGATTGGGAGGACTCAGATTAAACACTGATTCAGAGGAAGATGGTGCTGGGTCTCACTTTTATTTTGGAGCTGCTGTCATGATTAAACTTAGCTCTCAACCAAGAGCCCTGGGGCTCAGGAGACCTTGAAAACAAACGCAGGCTGGAAACTGGTCCTCCCCACCCCCACATTCATTTCCCTTCGCACAAAGCAAGTGCTTTGCCAATGCCAAAACTGCCTAAATGCAGAAAGCCATTCAACCAGAAACAAGACATTGGGAGAATGTTTTTAAAATTGCACATCTGTGTCTCCATTTGCAAAGACTCATTGAAGTTTATGAAAGGACTATTTAATTCTGTTTTCTTTCCCTTTTTCTGGCTTCAATTCGGATTTGATGGGCCTCCGTCACATTACCCTGAAGAGGCCCTCTGTTAATGCACTTACATCTTGACCTACAGACCCCAGTAGGTGTATAATTCCCAGCTGAGCTGTGACTGGAGCTCCATGTAGAAGAACTTGGCCTCGTCGTACATGGAGGACAAAGCTGGTGACACGAGACACTCTTTAGCTGGGGTAATTTTAGCTGGTCTCTTGAAGTGAATATCAGATCTATTTGAAAATCTGCTCTACTTTGTTTTTCTTCTAAAAAAAAAAAAAACTCCATCTCTCTCCTTTTATTTTAAGTACAACACTATCTCTTGATTTTCTACTTTAAATATTCAGTGACAGAAAGACAACGGCCACCTCCCCCCATCACACTTACAAGCATGCGCTCGCGCACGCGCGCCTGAACACACACACACACACACACACACACACACAGACTGATTTTAAAAGTGAGGCCAAGCCTGTCTAACTTCAGCGAGGTTGCCAAGGCAGAGAGGTGCCTTCAAAATAACTTTTATATGAGGACCTTGGCTTGTCTGTGCCGACAGTTATACATTCCAGTGTGTCATTTGTTCCTGACTTGCTTCCCCAAATGCCTCCTTTGAGTTATGCCACTTATCACCTGCTTAGTATGTGACACTTCATCTGCCAAGACAAATGTTGTATTAGCCTCCCAGTGAATGAGAGCAAGAAAGGCTCACCACACAAAAAGTGTGGGCTTTTTCTTTTAATCCACTTTCTAATTCTGCTTTCCAGATCTTGCCTGTTGCAGGGGCTGGTTGGAGGTAGGCATGTTATATGTAGGTGACAGAAACAGAGCCCCCCAATAAATGAGTCCTGATTGGTTGGACAAACTGCTTTGGAACACAAAATCCCTGACAGTAAATTTGATCAAGAAGAGCAACAGTGATTAAAAACAAATGCTCCCAACGGTTATGTAGCTACCAGAAATGAGGCCACTGAGTTTTCAGGATATTTCTATAGATTTCTCAAAAGCATAATTTTTTTTTTTTAATGAAGTGACCAAAATTCTTTTGAAAGTGAAAAGCTGACAGCTTTGGTTCGGACCAGAAGTAGAAGGCAAACACTCACCAGTGAGACGTGATGGTCATAAACTGCCTCTTCTAGTAAATGTCAGGGCCAGGCCACAGCCTTATGCTCTCTCCAGGCCGGAGAAGCCTCTCAAAGCCCATTTGTCATTATCTCCTCCCGAGTTGGTAAAAATCTCAAAACTCCTGTTTATATTATGAGAACTGTGGATTTGGCTCTGCCGGTAAAAAAGAAAAGAGCTAAGTGATCCTCAGCGTCAGTATTTCTCTTCACGTCTGTCTCCTCTATCCCAGCTATAGCACCAGCTAACAAAACCAAAATCCTATCTAGCCTGAGGTTCTTTGACAGTTTTAATTCTCAAAGATGTATTTTCTCTTTCCTTGGAGGGGGAGAGTGTTGAGTAGTACCATGAGTTCATAAAAGCAAGTTGAATCCATGGTCATAAATTTTCATGGCAATTTATAAAAGCAAATTTGATCGTGTTACCCTCCTCCTGTAATGCTTCAAAGCTTCTCCTTCGATTTCATGTCTAAACCCAAATTACACAGCTGAGCTCCTCAGACCCTTTGTGATCTGATCCCTGCCAGAATCCCCACCCTCTGTCTCTCCTCCAGGCCTGTGATCAGAGTGAATGGTGATTTCACAGTGTCTCGCGTATGCTGTTCCCTCTGCTGGCAGAGCCTCTTCCCTCCTTCCTTCTGCACCTGGTCTACTCCTGCTTGTCCTTTTAGTTTTTTACCTGCCCCAGTCCCCAACACACACACACACACACACACACACACACTGCCCCTTTGGACAGTTCCTGAATGGTGTTTTCTTGAGACACTCTTCCTGGGAGGAGCTCAGTTCTGTTTTTGCCTTTATACATCCCACAATAGTCTTGCCTGTTTCTTTCTCTAATCTGATTCCCATACCTCATTATGTACTTCCAGCTCCATTTCAGTCCCTAGCATAGGCTGAATGCTTAATAATTTTTATTGAATAAAATAATTAAGTTGCCCATTTCCATTTTCTGGAACACATGCTGTCTTCAAACGCTCCTCAGTGCTCTCTCTCTCTCTCTCTCTCTCTTTCTCTCTCTCTCTATGTATGTGTGTGGTGCTGGGGAATCAAACCCAAGGCTTTATGCAAGCTGAGCAAGCGCTGTATCATTGAGTTATACACCCAGTCTCCCTGACTGCTTTTTTTCAGGTCAGTGAATTTTATGTGATAGAGAATAAGCTTCTCTAGAGTTCTTAAAAAGTTTTCTAATGCAGAAAAGTTTTGACTTTCTAATATAGGTCAGCCCTAGAGATTGGGTGACAAAATATACTTGAGCATGAGCTACACATTTCCCTGGGCACTTTAATGTGTGTTTACTCTTGTCATTTTCTCAGTAATTTTCCATTGGAAGTTTTGCTTCTTCCATTGCTTAACTGTCCAAAGCCCCTGTAGCCAGGAAGTGGTAGAGTTGGATCCATTTCCAAATCTTTATTAGTCTAAAAATCCCATTCTCGTTCCACGTAGTCTGCATACACAACTTCTTTCTGTAGGAAGATATGGGCAAGGAGAACATTTCTTGTTTTTGTCTTTTAAAAGAAAAAAATGCACATGATTGAGACCTGCAAGAGCCTAAATCTGCCTGGAGTTGGAGCACAATGTTATCCTGATGCCCCTTTACCTCTGAATTTACTTATAAAGTTCAAACTCGTAGAAAGAGGTTGACTCAGAGATAATGGGGAGAATCTGAACCAAGGACAATTTTCCCTACAGTGTTTGGGGAATCAAACCCAGGGCCCTCTCTATGCTAGGCAGGACACTACCACTGAGCTATTGCCAGCCCTAGCACAAACTTTTTATTTCATTTAAGACTCTACAAACTCAAGTCATTGTTTTTAGTAAAGTAGGCACTACTTGTATTGATAGTCTATTTTTGGCCAGCTACATTTCAGAAAATATTTAATATTCCGAATACATCTGTACCTGCATCTCAGATGCCTTACAGACATCTTTCCTGGGTATAGTGACGAACAGAATTGAACAGGTGCACTTCCACCTACGTGACTATAGAAGTGTTTCTCTAGTAGCTATAGTGAGGTTGGCCAACTGTCTGTAATCCAGTGTCCCACCCAGTTTGTCTCCTCCAGTGCAGGGCAGCTGCCCTTTCTCCCCAGGGCCGTCCACACCATCCCACCAGGGTTTGTGCAATTGGCTACAGCTTGGCTAACCCTGGCCTGGTTAACTTGGCAGGGAGGCTATTCTGAAATTTCTCTGACTCATAACTTTGGGGTTAACTCTGAGCATGAAATCTTAGCCCTGCCCTCCTTTGCTTTTTCTCTGTGCTGATTCACACTGGGTTGGGATTTTATTGTAAGCAGTCATAATTGTGTATGGGTGGAACTTGGATTTTAAAAATGACAGGATGCCAAGTCTAGTGCTCCTTTTAGCTTGGTTAGTAATTGGGTGATTTTTCTTAATTGAATAAAAGGACAGAAGGAAAGAAAAGAGAACAGGAGGTAGGGAAAAAGACATAAAAAAGATAAGAAAAGAAATCCCACTGACTCAAGCTGAAACCTAGTCTCTTCCACCCTCTGTTTTCTCCAGCCTCTTAGAAAGACTTGTCCTGGGTTGAAACCACACAAAAGGAAGCCAGGTGTAAAAGATAGAGTGTAGACTTTAGAGTCAGCGTACCTGAATAATTGTGTGACTATGGGCAAGTTATTTAGTCCTCTGTTTCCTCATCTGTAAAGTGATAATAGCCATAATAACATTTATTTGTAGGGCTGGTATGAAGGATAGGAATACTGTATGCAAATGCCTGGCACATTACAAAGCGTTTAAAAATGGCAAATGTTATTTCTTAGTGATTTTTAGTAAGAGGGCCTTCGAGGCAGTGAGAATGTAGCTTCTTGGAGGAGATAGTGAAGGCTGGAATTTCATTTCTATTAAATTATGGTAGATGGTGGAGAAGTGGGTGTGTCTAGTGTCATAGATCACTATGGCTTGGTTCTCTTATCTGTATCTATTTCTTTGGGCTGTTCTGAGGGTTAGTGGAAATCACTCCTGTAAAGTATCTTAGCACAAATGAAATGCTTAGGCCGGGCATGGTGGCACATGTCTATAATCCCAGCACTTGGGAGGCTGAGACAGGAGGACTGCTGTGAGTTCAAGGCCAACCTGGGCTACAAAATGAATTCGAGGCCAGCCTGAACTGCATAGTGAAGCCCTGTCTCAAAAGACAAAAAAAAAAAAAAAAAAAAAGAAATGGTTCGTAAAAAGTTAAATGTTAAAGAAAAGACAAGCTCGACTTCATCAAGTTCATGTGTAGTACGGCAAAGACTTTGGAGGAATGCTACACTGCTGGGCTCAGGTCGGAGTTTCACCATCTGCCTTGTTTTCTCATCTGTAAAATGGGTGTTGTAGTAGCTACCTTATCTGTATTTATAGAATACATAAAGGAATACATTTGAATTAATATGTATAAACAATTTTGAACATTCTTGACACATGGCCAAATACTCAATAAATACTTGTTAAATAGGTCAGTGTTGGGACAAGAACAGAAGACAAAACTAAAGAATAGGGTAGGAAATGAGATTGACTCTGGACAAAATGGGGCATAAAGAACAAAAGCAGTTACAAAGCAAGCATTTCCAAGACAATTGTCCTAAGTAGGACAATATCCATGTTCAAGTCACCTCTCTATTTTCTTATTGGCCGGCAGATGGGAGGGGGCACCAGCGTGAGTTGAGACCCAACATGTGGTGGATTCGGTCCTTCCAATTGGCCGTGGGTCTAGGAAGATGCCCTATTAGCCCCAGGCCAGCAAACCCAGTTTCCAAAGCTTCTCAGATGCGGTACCCTTCTTTGTGGGGTTGGGCTCGTCCATGCAAAGACCAGTCCACAGGGAAAGGCCACTCCTCAGAGAGCTCCACAGCCATCTCCAAAGCCAATTTACTGAGCTGATGGGAATCTCTGGCTGCTTCTGCTTCTGCTTCTGCTTCTTCTGCTGTCTGACTTTGGTGCACAGATGCAATGTAAAATATTCAAATTCCACCGACAGAGCCAACTGTGCAAATTCCTGACAGGCACATTGAGGCCCATTATCTGTAATTACAGCCGTCCGAATCCATGCCAGTGAGACCCTGCTTTCCAGCAGTCAGCGATAACAGCTGCTGCTGGGATGCCAAATGCATGCAGGGAAAGTCCCGGAAATGGAGATGAGCAGTCCTCACCCAGCAGCCCTGAATGCATGGTCTTCTTTGCTCACCACCTTCGGATGACTCCTGTTGCTCCCAGACCAGGCTCTCGGTTAGGCTTCTCATCATCTGGCCCATTAGCATCTTGAACTTCTTTCCCCAATAGCCTTCACTGAAGCTCTGCGGAATTGCTTGTTGGTAATCAGCAGTCCAGGGTTCCTCGTATTGCTCCTCATTAAAGTGTTTTCCTATCTGCAACTTGGTGCTACAGCTTGGACTTACCTCATCCCTAACTCTGGCTCATCCTTAAAAACTCAGCTATGCCTGATGGCCATGGTGGTACATGCTTGTAATCCCAGCACTCTGTGAGGCTGACAGAAAGATGGCAAGTTTGAGCCCAGCCTGGGCAACGTAGAGGCTTTGCGAGATCCTGTCTCAAAGTAAAAAGGGCTGGGAACATAACTCAGTGTGAAGGGCGACTTCAATCCCCAACATGACAACAACAAAGCAAAAGCTGTCCGCTGTTCACTTCTCTGAGAACCCTTCTCGACTTCCTTCTTTTCCTGTGCGCCTGTAGTGCTTACACAAAACAATGGTACTATTCTTTGTGTTATTTGTCCTTTTCCCTTAATAGACTACAAGCTATTCTGAGGGCAGCTGCCACATCTTGTGTCATTTTCTTTGGACCCTGCACAAGAACCAACAAAACTAGGCGCTCATCCAATGGATGCTGGCAGCACAAGTAAATGACATCCCTTGCTTTAGAACTGATGAGATTGTTCTTTCACTTGACTAGATCAAAAGATTCCTTTCTGGGGATCATTGCTCACACCTACTCTCAAAAATCAATCATTAAAAACCCATGAAAAGAATTGCGCTAGTTTACTAAGGATAAAGTCAACAAATCACGTTTTTCTTTACTTCTTCTTCTTCTTTTTTTTTGCCTTAGGAGATAGGTGATTATCCTAACCTGAAGAGTGGGCTTTTTCCTTTAAACCCAACTACTACAACAAAAATAGCTGGATGTGGTGGCTCACACCGGTAATCCCAGCACTCAGGAGGCTGAGGCAAGAGGAGTGCTGCAAGTTCAAGACCAGCTTAGGTTACTTAGTGAGTTCAAAACCAGCCTGCACTGCAAAGTGAGACCCTGACTCAAAAACAAAACAAAAAAAGAAACCTAAAAAAAAATGTCCAATGAAATACCTATTTTATTTAGCTTCTGGAAATAGTGTAGGGTTTCCCAAAGGTTGAATATACACATCACTAGTGGGAAATTGGATATATTAAGTGGTACTCATTTTTAATTAAAGCTAAAGTCTACATAATTATTTTAGTGAATATTAACTACATTATATATATTGTATAGTTAATAAGCACATCAAACCCATACTTTCGTGGATATTGCTTAAGGAAAAGCTATACTTATTTAAAGAAAACTACAATGAGTTAATTGCTGAAATGGATTAAATGATAACCCAGGTTGTGAGGCTACGATAAGGACTGTAAAGGGGTCCCACCAGGGATTAAATTGTGAGAAACACTGACGGAATGAAAAGAACAGAGGTTCTGGGCCCAGTTATTTTTCTTGTTAGCGGAGGGTCTTGCGGGTGAGTTGCTTAGCCTCTCTGAGCTCTATTTGTTTATCTGTATAATGATAGTGAGTCGCAGTGGTGATTAGAGATAAGGTTCATAGCAACTTGAAGTGGACGTAGGACCCAAAGAGCTCCATGGTGAGCAAAAATTCCCTTTATATTATATCCATTCTCACAGGACAAAGATATTGCGTCTATTTGAACAAGTTGCCACCAGCTTGAAAGGGAAAACTAGAAACATTTATTAAATGTGATGAGCAAAGGGTGGCAGCTTGATGATTGCATGGAAGGCTCCACATATTAATTTAACCTATTCACTTGGCCATGTTTGTCAAGGCATCAATCATATAGTGAAGGAGCCAAGTAGTCACACCTTATATAATATTAAATAATTGACGCTGCCCTTGAACTTGAGGAGTTTCTCAACTAGACATTAGGCCAATAAGAATCTGTCCTTTGCTGACTCATATAATCTCTTTGTCTCTTGTTTGGCCAACTAGAAGTCATAGCTAAGTTCCCAGCTCAGTTCTTGAACTCTGTATTATTTTATCAACTACTTATTCTTCCCATTCATCTATACCTATTATGCTAAAGTACAACTTTCCTTGATCTTGATGCTTTTTATTCTCTTTACCAATTTGTTATATAGTCATTTTTTTATGTGTTCAGTGAAAAAGGAAAAATAGCCAAGTGTCTTAGTCAGCTCAGGTTGTCATATCAAAGAGTGTACATGGGGTGGTTTCACAATAGAAATTAATTTTTTCACAGTTTTGGAGGTCAAGCACAAGGTGAGGGTGTGGTATGTGTAAGCTCTGGTTTTGGCTCTTACTCACAGATGGCTGCCCTCTTGCTTTGTTCTGATGTAGAGGGTGTTCCTTCTTAAAAGCCCCAACTCCAACTACTATCACACTCGGGATGCTACTTTAACACATGAATTTTGAGGAACATAACGTTCAGGCTATAATAACCTTCAGTTAATAACACATGGCGATAAATATCATGTCATCTTTGGCCAGGAGCCAGCAATTTATTATTTGTGTCCCATCAGACTTTCAGGCCAGAAAAGTTCTCTTTCTTGGATCAGCTACTGTACAATCAGTGAGCATGCTAACAATGAAAAATACTGGTTTTCATACTGAGCCACGGATATATCTTTGATTGTTGCTTAAGCCATTCCGGATTCACAAAAGATGAGCAAGATATGTCAGTGTGTGAGTTTCCTTTCTCCTTCAAGTAGGTCACTCTGTGGATATGTAACAAGGTCCTGCAGTGTAGCAGGAAAGTGCTAGATGATATAATCACATCTAATAAAACAATATTCTTTTTTTTTCCTTTGGTACAGGTGCCATGCCGCTGAGCTATATCCCTGGCCTAAAACAATATTCATATGAGGAGAAATTATTGTACCATGCTTTTAGTTGAGAAACTGAAATATCAGTAAGATGAAGTAATTGGCACAGCATCAAATAACCAGTAGCTGAAGATTACTTGAATAACCGGAGCCTCTCTGAATCCAAAGGCTCTGGGAAGATTCAATGTGTCTAGGATCCCTTTTTATATCGCTTGTTCAAATGTTCATTTAATCACTGAACTAATACACACCGGGTTTCTATCTGTGCCTGGGTCTATGTAGGCAACAGTGATGAATACAAGGGATCAATAATAATTATTATTGCCAGGTGTAGTGGTGCACACCTGTAATCCCAGCACTTGGGAGGCTGAAGCAGGAGGTTTGCCATGAGTTCAAGGCCAGCCTGGGTTATATAGCTTAAAGAAACAAAAAACAACAATAACAACACAACAACATAATTATTATTATAGTCCTTATTCCTTACAGGAGACAAATAATGAAAATAAAACCCACTAATAAGCAAAGTTAGAAGACAGATAATGAAAACAAAAACCATAAATAAATAAAATAAGTAGCACATCATATGTGATAACTGAAAATTCAAGCGAGGGAAAGAGACAAGGATTGCTGGGCTGGAGGGTGTCCATTTACAACACAGTGGGCAGGAAAGGCCTTACTGAGGAGATAATTAAGGCATGAAAAAGACAGGCTCTGTAAGAATATTATTAACTCTGTGGCCCCAAAGGATGGAAAGAGAGTGGCTTTGAGAAGTCATTCTGTGAGGACTCTTTCTCTTGCAATAGACATGCAAATAGATTTAAGTTGACTTCAGTAAAAAGTGGGAAAATATCAGCTCAGGGAATGTGAATCCTGGCTGGATTCAGGGGTCAAGCAGTGTCACCAGGATACAACCTACTTTTGCTCCATGTGAAAGCAAAATGACTAACAACAACCCCAGACTAAATTCCTGCTACTTTTTAAACCCAGAAGGAAAGTGGGTGTGGCCTTCTACCAGTACTCCAAAAATCCCCTTGCATCTCACTGGGTTGCAGTCTCATCTCACTGGGTTGCAGCAGCACAGGGGATCGGTACACTGCAGGGAGCCCTCCTATACTAACCTGAGAAGTGGCTAGGGAGCACTGCTTATATAGCAGCTACAGGCCTGTGATTGGTCCAAGTACAGGCATGTGATTGGTACAGGGCTCCAGGACAGCTTCAGCTGTCATGAGGGCAACCAATGAGGGGGCAGAGCTGAAACCAAGAAATCTTCTGGAAGACTGGTTGTGGGCGTTGGGATGTGAACCGTGGTTCCGGACTCCTCCCTTTCTCATTTCAGCTGTACCAGGGTGCCCTGTCCCTTCTTCAGAAAGGCAACCACAGCCCCTGAAAGGTGGAATTAGGGAGGGGAGCCACAGTGAGAGTTGGGTCACACTCATGTTGGAGTGGAGTGGAGAAGAGCGGCTGCTAGATACATGGGAAGACGTGGAAACAAGTTATCCCTGTCCATTGGTGGGAGCAGCAAAGGGAGCAAAGGAGGCAAGGGGGAAGGGCAAGACAGCCACCGGCTAAGCCATGCCTCCCTCCAGCCAGGAGGGAGGGAACACAAGAGAGACAGACACTTCTCATCTGCCTCAGGAGCTCATTCAGTGGGACTGGTGGTTCCAGGGCCCTCCTGTCACCACACAGGACATGTGAGCAGCACGTCCACAGGCTCTCAGGTCCCCAACGATGGCTGGACTTGGGCTTTTGGCCTGTGACCTCCGTGCTTCCTTCATGGGCTTCGGTGCGATCCAGCAGAACAGGAGCCTGATGGCCCCGGTGTGAGAAGTTCATGGCCTTTGAGTCTTGTTCTGTTCACATTAACCTGTTTACTCACAAGGCCTGATAACATAAGGACAGAGTCCTCACTTCTGAAGACAGAGCTGACTACTTGAGTAGGTACTCACTCCTTCCCAGAAAGCTGTGTTCTCTTACTTTGGTGATAGCTAGTCCTCGATTTTGATTTTGATTCTACCATGTAATTGCTGGGGGACCCTGCGCAAGTCCTATGACTTCCTGAGGCGCAACCTTCTTATTTGCATAAGGAGGGCATCCGTAAGAGTCAATAGACAGTCATATAGTCGCGCAAAGCTAGTTAGAGCCCCATGTACTGTGGGGCTCAGAAGAAAAAAACATTCTTTTTGTTCCCAGTTCCCTGCTCCCTTTTTCCAGGAGCCCATTATCAGGCTTCCCCAGAGTCCACGTTGTGCAACTTGCAGATAAAACAGTCAAAGAAAAAGAAAAGGAATGAAAGGGATGGGCAAGTGAACCCTGGGGCAGAGCCTGGGGATGTGTAGCTGAGTGGAAAATCATAAGCTTTGGAATTAGCCTGGGTTTCGAATCTCAGTCCCATTCCTTGTTAGGAGGCTTTGAGAAAATGATTTCCAATTATTTCATATCCCAGTCCCCACAATGAGAAAGACAGTGATTGCTGTTTATGGTTGTTGTGAGGATTCATTGAAATAATAATGTATGTAAGGAACCCAGCACATGGGAGGCCTTCAATGAGACTTTTGTTCTCTTTGTTTTGAAAAGTCATTAATGCGTGGGTGAAATGTGATTGATAATCAAGAATCTCATGCGAAAATGCCCATAGAGAATTATCTATTTTTTTCCAAAGACAGGAAGGCCCAGACCTTTGCCTTTTTCTCCTCCTCTGCTTGTGTAATTTCTTTCTTTCTTTTTTTTTTTTTTTAACTTCTACTGGAGGCCTGGCAAAAGAAATAAAAGTCAGCCAACAAAGGCATACTGACAGCTTGTTGTACACAAAGAGAAAGCTGCGCATTATGGGTGGAAACCAAAGAAGCAAAAGGTATAATCCTTGTCCTTGAGAAGCTTCTGACCTAATTAGAGGAAATAAAACTTGCAAAAGAGGCCATTAAAAACACTCAGGAGCAAAACAATAGCCTGTTCACCAACCACCAAGGTAGCCGGTGAAGGAGTGACCAGACTTGGGCGTGAGAAGCCGGGAAGGCTTCTGAGGCAGAGACAAGCTGGGAGAAGAGGCCCCAGCGGAGGCCCAGGGGTGGAATGAAGGCTCTCCTGTGTGGGATGGTGACCTCACTGACTTATCTGACACCAGGAAGGCATTGTGCGGGGGTAATGAGATAACAAGTCAAGAGGCTCTTGGGCAACTGAATGAGGTCAATCGCAAGTCCTTGTTATTACCTGTTCCTGGCACTGGCAGCACAAACAAATCCAAACAGTTTCACCAACGCAGGCTCGTGGGGAAGAGGAGCTGAAACTCTCGCCAAGTGCGGACCATTCCTATTACCGTGGTCTTATTTAAGTCTGGACTTCATGGCAATTCATCTGCAGGGGTAAAGCTACATTTCTCATTATAGGCTCGCAGGGAACCAGAACCGGAACTCTCCAGGGCGGTATGTCAGCACAGAACAAGGAACGGTGCCTGTCACCTCTTACTGGAGCTTAGATCATAGGACCTGCCACCTCTCCAACCAAGGTCAGAGGATGCTGGTCTACCATTTCACTTTCTCAGGCTCATTTTGGCTTCAGAGTATAACCATCCTCAGCCTCCCCAGCTGGGTGATGCCATGGCTTGTCGATTACGGGCATGGCTCTGTCCCTTACTGGCTATGTAAAACGTATCCAGCTAAACCACAAGGATGATGATAAATCTCTCCTGTAATTATTGGGAGGTAGTTAATTTAAAAGACATAACACAGTGTCTGGCACATCGTAATCACTTACTAAAGAGTATTTCTCAGCCGGGTGTGGTGGCACAAGCCTGTAGTCCCCGCACTCAGGAAGGTGAAGTGGGAACGTCACTGTGAGTTTGAGACCAGTTTGGGCTACAAAGTAAGTTCAAAGCCATTGTAGACTACATAGTGAGACCCTGTCTCAAAAAAACAAAAACAGAAACAAACTGGAAAAACAAATGGTACTTTTTAGTATCTTAAACTAATTGGAAGTTTGGTGATGTTGGGATGCTACTTTTCTCTAGAGCACAAAGGGCAGACTTTCGTGGCCCAGAATGAACTAAAGCTTAGGTTAAATCCAGATGTAATTCTGGCATTGAAGAACAAAAATCTACCTATCATCTTCTGGTGCTTATGGACGTAAGAAGGACTCGAACACAGGGCTGTATATATGTTCGCTTGTATTTTTTTTTGAATATTCAAAGTACAGGCCGGGCGTGGTGGCTCACACCTGTAATCCCAGCCCTTGGGAGGCTGAGGCGGGAGGACTGTTGTGAGTTCAAGGCCAGCCTGGGCTACAAAGTGAGCTCAAGGTCAGCCTGAACTGCATACTGAGATTCTGTCTCAAAAAGACAAAAAAAAAACAAAAAAACAAAAAAACAAAAAAACAAAGTACAGTTACTTTTAGGGCATTGTTTAGAAATGGGCCATACACTTAGGTCTGTTATACATAAACTAATATGCACAAATAATTATACATATAAATAAATGACTCCATGTTCAATCATCTGCAGTACGTAATTTTCAATATGCTGAACCAAATGCTACTAGGGAAGGAAGGGTCAACAATGGCTCTACCACTTACTAAATGTGTGAGCTGGAGAAAGTTACTTAACTTCCTATCTCCGTTTCCTCATTGTGAATTTGTATTCTTTTTTTTTTTTTTTTGTCTTTTTGAGACAGAGTCTTGCTATGAAGTTCAGGCTACCTTGAGCTCACTTTGTAGCCCAGGCTGGCTTCAACTCGCAGTGATCCTGTCTCAGCCTCCCTAGTGCTGGGATTACAGGCGTGCACCACCACACCCAGGTCTTGAATTTATATTCTTATCTAACTTGGAGAGTTGCAATGGGATGAAATGGGATGTCCAAGGGAGTGTGCCTGTCAGACAGATGTTAAATGACTGTTAAAGTGGGATCTAGAGTACTGTCATCAACTGTCTTGGTTTCTTGTCAGCAGTTTTACTCTCTTAGACAGTTTGGATGAAATTATGTGTAAGGAGAAGGCTGCTCAGGGAAGACTTGGTGAGGAAAAGAACTGGCTGGGTGAACATATTTAATCCTGCATGCAACTCTACCACAGCAAATGTAATGATACCTGGAGGAGGATGACGGAGGGTAGTGACAGACAGGACAGTCACGCAGCCAACCTCGCTAAGAGGTTTCACAGTGAATTGCCTCTGTAGCTGTTTGCTTAGCAGATTGTGTTTCTGACCTGGAAACACCCTCTCTGGACCACAGCTGAGAGATGGAAACATCTGGATTCTCCAGGTTCACTGGTTTGGGAGGAGGGAGGGTGGAGCTCTGGGTTGGGAGGGAAGACACCTGTGTTCTAGTCCCACTCACTGCATTCCACAGGTGTGTCACTTCAGCTCGGTCCCAGGGCCTGTGGATTGAAACTGATGTTCTCTAGATCATTTCCAAGTTCTGGCATCTTTTAATTCCATGAATGTGGCTGGGCACAGTGGCACACGCCTGTGATCCCAGCATTCTGGGAGCATGAGGGTCACAAGGGTGAGCCCAACCTAGGCAACTTAGCTACTTCAAAAAAATAAAAATAAAAATAAAATAATAAAATAAAAAAAGGGCTGGGCATGTAGCTCAGTACAAAAGCCCTGAGTTCAATCCTGAGTACTACACACACATTCATACAAAAAGAGACATTTTTGATTCCATGAATGTGTAACTTGTTTCTTTGCTGAAGAACACAGTCTTCATAGACAGAGGCAGTGCCGAAATGAGCTCGCCTCATTCCGTTATGAAATATTTCTGGCTTTCTGAATAGAGAGGGGCGGGATTCAGCTAGATGAATAATGAGGATGAGGAAATAAGCTTCTAAAGCCAGGGCACAGAGTCTGGTCTTTAATGACTTGGTGGTGATGCCCTGTTTGTTTCCTAACACCCACGCTCTGATGGTCTGTGTTAGGTCTCTTGGTTGGAGAATTTGTTTTTACTTCCTAGCCAGGTTGTTCTCTTGGATCCTGAGCTGGTTTTCAAGTCCTTGTCACCCTGGAATGGCTTCTCTGTGTGTTTAGGCATCCAGCTGGGGAGCCCTCATCCTCTCTCCACTGCTGACTGTGGATGGATGTGTCAGAGCAGGTTGAGTCATGGGGAAGGTACGAGCTCTCCTGCATTGTCCCTGGACTGGTCCCTCCTGAACTGTTTTCTCTGGAACCAGTTTAGTCACCGCCAAACTCTCAAAACAGATGTCCCTCCAATGCCACAAAGACTGCTGGTTCCCAGGTGCAGTGGGCCTCTCCTGAGAAAAGCTGTTCATTGGTGGTGAAGCCGCAGGTGAGAACTTTTTAGCACAAAGTGAAGTCGCTATCTTTGCCTTTTTACAGTACTTGGCCACTGGGACACTGCCTCAGCACGCTGAACTCACAGCAACAATCTCAGGGTATTAGTCAACCCCATGTACAGACAAGGAAAGTGATGTTTAGGAAGACTGAGTTATTCCCAAGGGCATGTAACAAAGAAGCAGTGAATCTGGGACCTAAATGTCAGTCTGCTGACCCCAGTGCAGTGTTCTTCCCATGAATACAACAGAACCAGGAAGTCAATTCAAACCCATGTTCCCACATAAGCCGGAAGAATTGTGTGAATATTTCTTGGTTACCGATCTCATGACTCATCGGCCCAGTCTGTTTGCCAATGTCATTTTTATGGTGGTGTAGTCATTTTCCTGACACTCATGGCCCATGCAGAGTGAAATCAGGCAGATAAGATACTAGGGCTGTTTTCTTAGGAAATGTACATTCCAGAGACACATTTCAAGTGAGAGGCCAGTATTTGATGTTTGTGCCTTAAAGTGGGAACAGAATAAGGGGTAAGGAACCAAAGACAACAGCAAGAAATTGCTTATAGAAAAAATTATTCCATTAAGGGAAGTAAAGTCATTAATCCACACAAATATCACCAAACACTTACTAAGCATCTATTATGTGTCAAGCTCTGTACTAGCAACAGGTGTTACAACAAATAAGATTTAGTCTCCACCATCAAATAACTTATAGTTCCAAGGGGAAGATAAAACTGTCAATACATGATTGCAATGAAATGTAATAAGCAGTCCAGGATGAGGTATATATAAAGTTTTGTAGTGCCAGGAGGCAGAGAAGACTTAGAGAAGAGGCAATATTTTACCTGCATTAAGAAAACTGTCATCATCTTTAGGACTTCCCTGTCACCATGCAATTATTTCCTATGAACTAGGAAGCATGTCCTAGATATTCTTTCTTTCTTTTTTTTTTTTTTTTTTTTTGTGACAGGATCTTGCTGTGCACTTCAGGCGGGCTTTTAGCTCACTTTGTAGCCCAGGCTGGTCTCAAACTTGCAATGATCCTCCTGCCTCAGCCTCCCAAGTTCTGGGATTAGAATCATGTGCCACCATGCCCGGCTTGTCCTAGATATTCTACTAAATAGTCCATGTACGTTAAAATTCAAAGTTTCACAATCAGCCTCAGGAAGAACTGGGGTCATCCCTGTTTTTCAGAAGAGGAAAACAGCCAGAGAGATGAAATAGCTTGCTCAAAGACCCTTAGCTAGTGAGTGGCAGAGTCAGGATTTGAACCTGGGCTAACTGACTCTTGAGAGCCTCTGGAACAGTGGTGGCCATGGCTGTTGCAAAGAGGAGAAGGTGTGCATGGATTCATTCACTGTGAAGAGCTGGGAGCATTTCAATGTGGCCGAGGCGTGACAGAAATTGTGTCTACCTTCATTGTTCTCCAGTCCCCTTTCTGTATCCTTTTCCCTATTTTTCATCATTATTTTCATGCAGTTCTATTTTAAACCATAGTTTAAATTTTTGAACCACATCAATATTGCAGGTGGGCTTGGTGGTACATGCCTGTAATCCCAGCACTCGGGAGGCTGAGGCAGGAGGATGGCTATGAGTTCAAGGCCAGCCCGGTGAGTTCAAGGACAGCTTGAACTGCATAGTGAAACCCTGTCTCAAAAAGCCAAAAAAAAAAAAAAAAAAGGAAAAAAATTGCAGACCTTTGGTAGGTTGACAGTCTGCAAAAATATCAGCTCATGGTTATAAGCTTTTTTTTTTTTTGGTGATACTGGGGGTTGAACCCAGGGTCTCCACACTGAGCTACATCCATATGCTATTTTTTTTTATTTTGAGACAGGGTCTCACTAAATTGCTCAGCTGGGCTTGAACTCGCAATCTTCCTGCCTCCGTCTCCCAGAGTGCTGGGATTACAGGCACATACCATTACATACCCCATGGTACCCTTTTAAAGATAGGTATTCTTTTCTTTTTTTTCTTTTCTTTTCTTTTCTTTTCTTTTTTTTTTTCTTTCTTTCTTTCTTTCTTCTCTTCTCTTCTCTTCTCTTCTCTTCTCTTCTCTTCTCTTCTCTTCTCTTCTCTTCTCTTCTCTTCTCTTCTCTTCTCTTCCTGCAGTCCCGGGGCAGGGGGTGTGGGGAGGAGGCACTGTATGAGAGGCCGGTTTTCTGCTGACTCACATGGGTGTGGGAAGGTGCCTGTGGAAATTCAAGTAATCTCTGAATTCTGTCCTTTTGCTCCCAGAATCCATAAAAATCACAGCTCAGTTTCAAAGTTTGGATAATCCAGATTGACAAATGCCTTCTTAGGAAAAATGATTTTGACGCTCAGTTTATTTCTCTGGATTGCTGCTCTTTCTCCAGTTTGGGCTTGGGGTTTCTTACCACTTTGTCAGCTCTTTAAAGATTTTATGAAAATTAAAAGAAAAATTATCCAGCATGCTTATTTGGTTGATCCAAATTGCTAGTCACTTTGATTCCAGGAAATCTCAAGTTCCAAGACTCATCTAATTTTAACAGCAACCAGATGATGTAGACACAATTAATCTGATTTTTCTAATGATGCAAATGTGATTCAGGGAGTTTAAATAACTTGCAAAAGGTCACACAGCTAACAGACAATGCAGTAAGATTCCAACCAAGTTTCTGACTTTAATTCTATACCTCTTTCTGAGGTTCGTCATGTAACCTTGGAGAAGTCACTTTACTCCTCTGGTTTAAATTTTATTTACAAAATGTGATAGTCAACTTTTCATTATTTTAACAAGTGCCCATGATAAATCAGCTAAAAAAGAGAAAATGTTATTCTAGCTCACAGTTTTATAGGTTTAAGTCTAGGATCATTTGACCCTGATGCCTTTGGGGGACATCCAAAATCCAAACTATAGCACAAAATGAAGAAAATAGAAGGACCCATATCAAAGAATTATGCAGGTGAAATGAGCTAGTATATGTAAAGCATTTTTGTCTATGTCTTACACATAGAATTTAACAAATATTTGTAGTTTCTAATATTGTGATTGTAATTCTTTTTTTAACTTTAATTTTTTTTTTTTTTTTTTTTTTGGTCTTTTTGAGACAGGGTCTCACTATGCAGTTCAGGCTGGCCTGGAGCTCACTTTGTAGCCCAGGCTGATCTCAAACTCACAATGATCCTCCTGCCTCAGCCTCCCAAGTGCTGGGATTACAGATATGTACCACCAAGACTGGCTATAATTTTTTAAGGAAATCAGACTTAGGTAGAAGCTGGAGTGGACCAATTGAAAAAATACTTGCCAACCTCTCTCTCATTCATTCATTAATTTGCTCACCATTTGCAGGCTCCTCCTAGTGAACATGTAGGCCAAGGTGCCTCCCTATCCTGGAGTTCCAGAGAGCGGAGTTACTTCCTTTCTGGTCTCTAGGATAAGAGAGGAGTTTTGTCTGAGTAAATGGTTTGCAGTTACAGTATTTGTTAAGCCCTTTTCTTATTTTCTTGTCTCGTTTCTCAAGTCCCACTCTTTTCATCTTACAGACCCACAGTGGGTAGATTCTACAGCCAGGAGTTATTATCGTGGAGTTCTTCCACTGGGCTCTCTCAGCCTTCGGATGACGGGAGTCCTAAAGCATGAGCTACTTGCTTCTTTTCTTTTCTCAGGTGTTAGCTGTCTCCTTAGAGACTGCCAGGCCTTCCCTGGAAAATGAGAGGCCAAACCTGAGAGTCACCCATCAGATGAATAGTTGACGAACCATAAATATCCATCAGGTGCTTGCAATGTGCCGAGCTTTCTATGTGGGCTCTGAGGAGATTGTGAAGGTAACCATAACACGGTCCCGGGACAGGGCAAAGAGCACAATAGCCCATCAATAGCAGTTCCCTTTAACAACGGAAAGGTGTCAGGCAGTATTTAGGTGTAAGATGAATGCAATCTGGGTAGGGTGCTAGGAATTCAGAGGGGAAAGGAGGAAGAATGTATGTGTGCATCAAGTGTATGTTTTGTGATTGGTGTCCAGCTCCCAGTTAGGAGGCAAACTGAATGAAGACACTCTTTCTGGGAGAGAAGGTGGAACAACCCTAGGGGCCAGAGAGTGAAAAAGTGGAGAAGGGGACTGAGGTTGTAGCTGTCTTGCACAGGGCCCTGATGCAACCCCAGCACTGAATAAAGAGAAAGAAGGAAAGAAGACATAGAAAACATAGGGAAGGACCAGAGGCAATATATCAAGTTAGAATACAAAAATCCCAGCAAGAAGCCAAAGTCACGGTAGGTATCTAATCTGATGTGTGGTTCCCGGCAACACACATGAAATCAAATAGTGTTCAGCTTGACTTTGTTCATGTAGATCAGGTATCTATCCAGATGCTTATTGGAGGGCTGGGGATATAGCTCAGTGGCACAGCACCTGCCTGGCAAGCACAAGGTCCTGAGTTTGATTTCTAGTACCAAAACAAAACAAAAACAAAAAACAAAACAAAATAAAACAAAACAGGTGCTTATTGGTAAGTCTAGTCTTGGGTATATGCAATTTTTTTTGTAATAATTACTAGAACCCATCATTCTTATTCCCCTCCTCTTCTTTTGTGGTCCTGGGAATTGAACCCAGAGCCTCGTGCATGCTAGGCAAGTGCTCTACCCTTGAGCTACATCCCAGCCCTCATTCTTGCCTCTGAGAATAGACAAAGACCTCCTACCTCAGAGATCTATTAGAAAGGTCAGCTAAAAGAAATAGAACTTAGCATCCATCTGAATCCTGGGATTCCTACAGCTTGTTTCTGTTCTCATACTATTTCTTTCAGGATTCTTATTTCCTTAAATGTTGTCTTGCTTCTAACCTTGGACCTGGGTGAAATAAAGATTCAGGATGGGGTTGAAGAAAGTGGTTGAGAACTAAGACCAAGCCCAAAATTTCTTCTTTCTCATTCTTAGTGTACATGGCAAAAAGTGGGCAAGACAGCCAGGCGTAGTGGCACACATGTGTAATCCCAGGACTTTGGGAGGCTGAGGCAGGAGAATCGCAAATTAGAATCTTGCTTGGGGAATTTTGTGACATCCTATCTCAATTTTTTTTGATACTGGGGAATAAACCCAGGGTCTTTGGACTAAGCTTTATCCCTAGTCCTTTTTATTTTTACTTTTTGAGACAAAGTCTTATGAATTTGCTTAATTGCCCCGGGTAAGCTTGTACTTGCTCTCTCCTGGCCTTAGCTTCTCAGACTGATGAGGTTACAGGCCTGCGCCACCATGCCTGGCCCTATCTCAAAATTTAAGTAAATAAATAAGTACGGCTGGGGATGTGAAGGGCTCTGGGCTCAATCTCCAGGTATGGGGGTTGGTTAGGGGGAAGGAACTGGGTATAACTTCTCAAGCATTGACTGAATTGGACCATTTGAGAAGGTAAAGTACCAAAAAATAGTTTGCTATGCTCATTGCTTTCAAATTTTATCAGGATGTTATTTTATTGAAGTCTTCAATATTAATAATATCATAATTGCTTTATGTTTACATGTCATTGCATATGAAATACAAATCTCTCTTTGTTGGTTTGTTTGTTTCTTTTTTTTGGTAGTCTTAGTGATGGAAACTAGAGTCTTCTCACTGAGCTATGGACCTAGCTTTCTCTTTTGCTTTTTCTTTCTTTTTTTTTTTTTTTTTTGAGATGGAGTCTTACTAAGTTGCTAAATTGCCTAGGCTGGGCTCAAACTTTTGATCCTTCTGCCTCAGCCTCCCAGAGTGTTGGCACAGGCCACCATCACAGGCATGTGCCATCTCACACCACACAGAGTTTCATATTTCTTTTTTTTTTTTTGTCTTTTTGACACAGGTCTCGCCATGCAGTTCAGTCTGAACTTGAGCTCACTTTGTAGCCCAGGCTGGCCTTGAACTCGCAATGATAGTGTAAGAACTTGAAAGTGTAAATAAAATCTGAAAGGTGTAATGGAGATTGTGAACCGCAAAGAAACTGTTCAAAGGGAGGGATGAGGGAAAAGAGAAACAGAAAGAAGGGAAAAAATATATACATACCTATACACACCCAGGATAACTGAGTCATACTATCGACTTCTATTGCTTCACTGACAGGAACAGTTAATGCTTAATTGTTTGATCAACCTTAAATGCCTATATTTGTTTAACTGAATAACCAATTTGAAGATAACAACATGTAATACAATATCTATTGTTAATTTTCTATCATCTTGTATGAAACTCCATATTGCTTCTATTGTTTGGTTGTTGCTTTGTTAATGTCTGTTTGTTAATATGTTTTTGTTCTTTATCTTTTTTTTTTTTTGTGGTACTGGGGATCGAACTCATGACCTTGTGCTTGCCAGGCAGGCGCTTATGCCACTGAGCTATATCCCCAGCCCCTTGTTCTTTATCTTTAAAAATCAAAAAAAAAAAAAAAAAGAAAGAAAACCCAAAACAGCCAAGAGAGAGCAATAAAAAAAGAGGGAGTAGTGGAGTTTTAAATCTTGGTCCCTAAGGGGCAGCAAACAAAAATCCACACAAAGCAAATGTGAAATCCATAAAGTATCTGAAAGGAGAAGGAAATGGTTCAGGAAATTCAAAAGAAACCAAAGAGAAAAGAGGAGGAAATAGATACAGACCAAGAGTCCCAGACTGGCCGCTAAAGGGGCTGGGAGAATCCCAGGTGGAGATGGAGGCGTTTTCCGAGAGAGTAAGCCTGCGGTTGTTAGAAGCGGAGGATGTGGCCTGCAGGGCGCAGCCCACGTGACAGATGCCAGGTGACCGACAATGCCTGGCCTAGGAGCTCAGCAGGAAAACTGCTCCTGCCCTACAAGGGCAGACTCCTGCCCAAGAGCCCGGAAGTAGCTCTTAGACAAATCCCCAAGGACACCCAAGAGTGGAGGGAGGTACATTCCCGACCGTTGACCGGGTTGTCAGGGTTGCAGTGGGTCATGGGGCATCCTGGATTCAAAGGCAGTAAGTTTCGTGCATGGAGCAGGAGCAGCGGACGGAGCCTCCCAGCAGCGCTTCAGAGGGGCTGTGATTCCGTCAGTTTCACAGGTGAGTGAGGAGCTGGGCTAGACGGTGACAGTCCATTACTCCCCCAGGCCAGTGTCACCCAGCCCCAGAGTATGAGGCTGAGCGTGAAGCCCCAGCCGCTCCATCTCCAAGGCGTCCCACTTACCTCATGCTGGGCATTGTTTCATTTTTTGAAATCTCACCTAAGGTCAAGTTCTTTTATATTTGCTCTGAGCTAGAACAGGACCAGCCATGTGCTTAAGTGTCAGCACGTCAGCATTTCGAAACCTGCCACTTCCACATGACCTTAACACCTAGAGCTAAAATTGGTCGGCAGCTCAGAGCCCAGGCATCTCTTGCCTTTTCTGATGATTTCACGGAAGTGGGGGTGAGGCCGGGAGCCCTGAGAGGGCAGAGTCCAGAATAGGAAATATGCCTTGAACTGGTACTTAGGCTGTGCTTATGTATTTCCTTATATTCACACCAAACTTCTTCAAGAAATGTAGACCGCAGGAGGCAGGGGGTGTAGCTCAGTGGCAAAGCAAGTACTCAGCCTGTGTGAGGACACCCTGGGCTTGGGCCCCAGCACTGTCTTCTACACAAATACAAGGGCAGTGAATGATCAAAATATGCAGTGAATGTCTACATTTAAAGAAAATGTATTATAGTATAAGGCACATTAGCATTCATCCCCTTCAAGATACTCCCTTTGCTTCAAACACACTTATTCCATCATTCTTGCCAGCTTCTAAAGCAGTTCTGGAGTCCTCTTTTGTGAGGGTCTTTATGAAGTATGATAAATAATACAGTGAATCCTGCTGCTGAGTGCCATCCAACGTAAACGCAGGCTCGTAAAAACATCACAGGGTGTCCTCATTCACCTTATTCACTGGTCCGGCACTGCTGCTTCTAGCTCTTCCCCCAAATCACAATGACCATGAAAAGTAAATAATTTGAATGGATTCGGGACATGAGGCAACCACAACAGCATAACTAAGACACTCAGAGAGGGAGGCTTCCAGAGCTGTTTCAGAAAGTGGCAAGAACAATGGGATAAGCATGTTAGAAAAACACAAGGAAGAGTATTTAGAGGGGGATCAAAGGCAGTGTCTTTGTGTCTCTAACTGTAATAAATTTTTAAAAAAAGTTTAATATCCCCCATACTTTTTGATCACACCATAGAAAAGGAAATACTGTCCACACGTTTCTCTTCAGTTATTTGGAGAAAATATGATGCAGTTGCTTTCTATTTTTCTTGAAACATGTCATTAGATCTTGTTTGGATTAATTAACAATAGAATTATTTTTAATAAAAATATCAGCTGTTTAGGGGATGGTAACTCATATCTATTGCAAGACTATTATGTCAGCTGCTTTAACCTATATTGTTTCAGTAATTTTTGGGAGGGAGGAATGACTACACTCAATTTACAGTTAAGAAAGATGAGGATTGCCACGCATGGTGGCACATACCTGTAATCCCAGCACTTAAGAGGCTGAGGCAGGAAGACTGCTGTATGCTTGAGGCCAGCTTGGGCTACAAAGTGAGTTCAAGGCCAACCTGAATTGTATAGTGAAACCCTGCCTCAAAAAGATAAAAAAAGGAGGCTGGGGATTTAGCTTAGCGGCAAAGCACCTGCCTGGCAAGCACAAGGTCATGAGTTCAATTCCTGGTACTGGAAGAAAAACAAACAAAAACAAACAAAAAGATAAAAAAAGAAAAAAAGAAGGAAGAAAAGAAAAAAAAGAAAAGATGAGGATTAGAGACATTATACACATAGCAGGTGGCAGAACTGGGATTTGAATCCAAGGACACTTGAATTTTGACCGGGCTTTGAGCAGAAAGTCTGGGGATTAAAAGACATAAAACTTTTAAGGTGCTTAGACCAATATGCAGAACATAGTAAGTTCAAACAAATGGGAACTATTGTTACTGACACTACTAATATTGAAGGAGTATCTATAAGCCATCTTTTCAAGCGTATCTCTAATACTGTAACTTTTTTCTTTTTTGTGGTCTTGGGGATTAAACCCAAGGCCTTTGCACTGAACCACATTCCCAGTCCTCTTTATTTTTTTTATTTTGATACAGGTTCTCACTGGGTCATTAAATTGTGACCTTCCTGTCTCAGCCTCCTAGACCACTGGGGTTACAGACTAATGCTGGTGCACCTGGCTCAGTTTTAGAGTCAGGGTCTCGCTCTGCAGCCTAGTCTGGCTTGAACCCATCATTTGCCTGGCTTTAGTCTCCCAAGTGCTGGATCACAGGCGTGCACCATACAGCCAGCAGGTGCAGTTATTTCTCAACCTTATCTAGCAGATCACCTGATCCTTAAAGTGCAGATGGCAGACATTGCTCTGATGGTGACGCTGGCACATGACCTAAGTTACAGGATGATTGGGTCCCTTCCCAGGTGTCTGCATTCTTGAGGGCAAAGGGCAATGGTGAGGGTTTCCAGAAGATCACTGTCATGTCTTTTCCCCGGTAGCAGCTGGAAGGAAAGAAAGGTGCAGGAGCCGCGTGAGCACAGGTGCTACTGGTGGCTTGAAAAAGGCAAGCGCAGACCTTCTTGCGATTAGCACAACAGGGTCTTGGGGCAGAGATAAGAGATGGAAGGTCTGGGTTGGTGAGGAAGGCTGTCTGCACCTCTGCCAAGACAGCTGGTGCAGATCCGGCCAGCTTGTCCCGGAAGGTCACTCTAGCTACGGTCAGATCAGAGGAATGGCTGAGGATGTGGATTTCCCTTCTGGGCCCTTGCTCCACCCTCCAGAGGACGCCTTCTGGAGCCGCTTGCCTCTCCTCTCTTGCCAGTATGGGCTCAGCATCCTCTCTCTGTGCTCAGAGACACCTGGACACACTTCCCTACCTGTATCCTAGCTCAGAGCACTTTGAATTCATCTCTTTGGCTGCACTGAAAGTATTTGCTATGAGCCTGAATTTGCTTTTAGAAGGAGAGCCTGGGCCTTATGTCATTCATCAACATGGTGACAGATGTGCAGTAAACACTTAAGAACATGTCATGCCGGGCTTGGTGGTCCACGCCTGTAATCCCAGTACTTGGGAGGCTGAGGCTGGAGGATTGACCCAAGTCTGAGGCCAGCCTGACCTACATAGAGAGACCCTGTCTCAAAAAAAAAAAAAAAAAAAAAAAAAAAGGAACAAGTCACTCTGAAGCAGTCTGCAAAGCAGAAGGAACCGATCTTTCGGTCCACCTTGCAGAGGGCAGTCACAATCACAGGGCTAACAATGAGCTACCTTCACTTTTTGTTGCTGTCGTTCTTTGAGTATGCTGTTGAATCCTGTTTTGTCCATTTGTATTTGTTTGAAGGTCCTGGGATTGAACCGAAGGCCTCACTCATGCTAGGCAAGTGCTCTAGCGCTAAGCTACATTCTCAGTATTTTTAATTTTATTTTGAAATAGCATCTCGGTAAATTGCCTAGCTCTGCCTCAAACTTGCAATCCTCCTGCCTCAGCCTCCCAAGTAACTAGGATTGTAGGCATGTGTTACCATGCTCAACCTGAATCTTGTTTGTTTTTTCTTTTTTTTAGTACTAGGGGTTGAATTCAGGGCCTTTTCACTGAGCTACATCCCTAGATCTCTTTCATGTTTTTCTTTTAACTCATTGGAAAAGTTGCCTAGGCTAAGCTTGATTTTCCTGCTTCTGCCTTCCTGACTGCTGGGATTACAGGCATGCACCACCATGCCCAGCCTGAATCCTGTGCAGAGAGTAAAAAGAAGTTATCTTGAAAGATGAATCTGAGAATCTAAGCATGAAAGGAGATGACAGATGCCCACAGATAAGGAGGAAAGTTTGGGTAATGGCTTTATCTTTTCCAGGAGGTGGACTCCCTTGGGCCTGACCAGTGAGGCCTGTATTTATTTAACATCCCTTTCGAGACAACAGCTAGAAAATGGAGGTAGATGCTGGCTTCCCCACTGGCAAGCCACCTCTATTCTTTCATTTCTACCCTAGGATGCAACCCTGCAGCAGGCTTTGAACTTCCCAGATACAGGGATGAGGCCCTGTAAGCAAACGGGGGCAGAAATACCATGTTTGTGCAGAGCGGCATCTGCAGATTTTGTCTCCAGAACAGTTCAGCTGGAGTCACATTTGGCATTTAAAAAATGAAATGAAGCAACCACAGAAAGAGATAAAACGGCAAGAACTCGCTGTCCACAGTCTCTGTCGCTGTTTCAAATAGGAACAGGCTTCAGAACTAGAAAAGACAAAGTAGGGAGCCAGGAAGTGGAGGCTGGGGCCAGAGATAGGAGCGTTTATCTGCCAGAGCTGGCATCTAATCAGTCCTAAGTCAGCTCTTGCGCGTGGGGGTGGGGCAGGGACATGACGGAGAGCTGGTCAGATGCAGGCTTCTGGCTCTTCCTTGCACGCAAAGATCGAGGTGGAGGGGGACTAGCTGCAGCCCGCCTTAGTGCCGCAAAGGTGGGAAACAACTCGCAGTCCACTCAGAGCCGGCTGCTCAATTAAATTGTATATGCTGTGTTACGGGAAAGAATGAGAAGCGGGTGTGCAGATGTATGGAAAGTGGAAAAAAAAACAAGGCCCGGAACCGTGCTTAGAGTGGAGCAAAAACAATACCCACTCTATGAACTACCATACGCCTAAAGAAATGCTGAAAAGCGTGCAGCCCGGGAGAAACGCCGGTGGTCCTTTGTGTATGTGGCAAGGGAGACAGAAGAGAGGGGGCGAGGAGATTTGGGGACGAGTGAGGCAGGAGACTTTATCGTATATTTTTGGTACTTTTTGATTTTTGAACAGTGCAACCATATTTGTTATCTACAAATCAGCCGAACAGCATCAAGGCGCTGCCATTTTGTCACTGGCCAGGGAAATGGGGTGACTTGTATCTGTCCCCCCAGAGCTGTTAGCTCCCCCAACAACAACTGACCGCTGAAGTCACCACGTACAGGGCCTGGCGCTGGCGAATGTTGGCTCAGGTCCGATCCCTAGCACAACGCCAGGGCCCTCACCCTGGGCAGGATCAAACATTCCAGGAGCAACTTTCTCTGGCCCGCTCTGTCGGGACGCTGAGCCCTCAGCCGGTAACTGAAAATGTCCAGTGACCTTACAAGTTCTGCGGCCTCCAGACACTCCTCATAGGCGGGGCAGCCTCCCCGCCTCGGCTTCATTTTCCCCTCCGTCGATTTATCCCTCCTCCGCTCTTTTTTTTTTTTTTTTCTTGGTCTTGCTCTTTTAATTTTTTTTTTTTTTTTCTTTTTTCCGGTACCGGGAATCGAACTGACGACCTTGCACTTGCCAGGCAGGCACTGTGCGGCTGAGCTAAACCCCCAGCCCCTGCTCTTGCAGTGTCAATTGGAGCCCCACCTCTTGGGCACGGCAGGTGGCCCGCTGGGAAGGAAGTCGCATGACTGAACTCTGGACGTCAGGGCGGGATGTAGGTCCCTTCCCTTTCTGCAAATGACATCTGCGGGCTGGCGAATCTCAGCGACGTGCGGAGCGGGGCCGCACGTGTCAGGGCGCCCCAACCTCTGCCTACGTGAGGGCCTGTGCAGCACACGCAACCCTCCCCTAGTGTTCGGGTGGCCTCCGGGGCCCCAGCTTCCCGGCTGGGGTCTGATCCCCCGCGGGCTGTGCCGAAAGCCCCAGGCAGAGCGCGCGGACGCGGAGAAGAACACAGGTTCCGGGCTGAGCAAAGCCAGCTGCAAACCTGCTCAGGCCACGTCTTCTCTCCGGCGCGGGGGTGGCGAGGGCGGCCCCTAGCGGCCGTTCCGAGAACGCTCTCCGGAGCCTTCAGACCTCTGAGGACTTGCTCATCCTCAGCTAGGCCAGGGTTGGCAGGACTGAGGGGCCGCGTCCTCTGAAAACCTTCGTCAGGCACAGTCGCCCCGGAGAGTCAGGGTCCAGAATTCGGCACCAGGTTGGACTCCTAGTGAGCCCCTCTTTTACTTCTTTGTTTTTTTTTTTTTTTTACCCCCCGTGGTACTTGGGATTGAACCCAGGGCCTTCACTCTGAGCCAAAACCTCAGTTCTTCGTTTTTAAATTTTGAGACAAGGTCTCGTTAAATCGCTAAGTTGTCCAGGCTGGGCCCGAATTTTCGGTCCTCCTGCCTCAGCCTCCTGCAGTGCTGGGATTACAGGAGTGCACTACCAGGCACCTATAGCATCCTCCTCACTCACTTTTCCGCCTGCAGCGCTTGAACTCAGGCAGCGTCGCGGCCACCTTCCTTGAAAATCTTTGCCAGTCTGAGACCCAGTGTTTGCAGAGTGAGTGAAACCAAGCCAAGCTGAGTAACCGGAGAGTGGACCTGAAGTTGAACCCGATCCATTCTCCTCAAACCTGTTTTCTAGGTTATTTATACACATAATATTGACTTTATTTCTAATTATGAAATCTGGGTATCATGAAACGCTGTGTTGAAAAGAGTGATCAAAATCTGTATTTCAGAATACAGAAGATCAGAATACTTTTTTTGTTCCTTATTGAAAAGAAAATACACAAACACGGGAGCTGTAGTTAGGTAGTTTTAGAGTGCTAGGAGCTACATTTCTTCTACCCCAAGACGGATCCCTTTAGGGCAATTAAAAGGTTATAACATGGCATTTGCTTTTCTTTTTTTCACGTATTCTTTCCAATTCTGTTTTCTATATTGCAAGCTACCGTCCACCGAGGGTCATAAATCCCCCCAGAGAAGTCATATGTTAGGCCACGTGATTGGCTTTGCATCTGTTTTGCAGCTGTTCCCTTTACAGTTTTATTTTGCCTGTTGGAAACCCTACAGCAATGCTTCTCCAACATTAATGTGCATATAAATCCCTTGGGGAATCCTGTTAAAATGCAGATTTTTTGGGGGGGCGGTCAGGAGGTCTGACGAGGGCTGAGATTCCACAGTTAGAAGTAGGATGCCAGGCAGTGCCCATTCTGGGGCTCCAGACATTATACATGGTGCAGTGAGGTCGTTTAATACTGAGAACAAAGGGATTGTGAGAACGTTTGCAGCTTCGGCAAGAACCAGTCTAGCTGTGGAGGGCGTGGCGGGAGGAGTTTTCCTTGCAGATTCTGGTCTACTCTGGTCTTCTCCCCTCGTTTCACTTGCCTTATAAAAAGTGCTTTACTGTTGTCGTTCTTGATTGGAGCGAAACCCAGAGAGCAAAGCCAAAGGCTGTGTTGGTACAGAATTTGTGGGCAGCACTGATGTTTCTTCCGGTCTTCCGGGCTGCAGGAGACAATAGGGCACCATAGCCGCTTTACCAGCGTGACCTCCGGAGGCTGTGTGTGGGCAACCTGAACACAGACCTTGTGCCAGTGGTTGTAGCTCCCTCAGCTTCATTGTACCAGTGTGCTAGGGCGGCAGCGCACATCTGCGGGATCTATAAGCCGCTCCCCACTTTACTTGTGCCGGTGAACTGGGGCCAGATTTCTTAACTGTAGTACTACTGCCATCCTGGGAAGCACATTATTCTTCTTCACAGTCTCCCCCATTTTCCACCCCCAGTATTGAGATGGAACCCAGGGCCTCAACATGGTAGGCAAGCACTCTACTACTAAGCTACATCCCTGGCCCCCCCGCCTTTTTTTTGAGTCAAGGTCTTGCTAAATTATCTAGGCTGGGCTTGAACGTGTGATCCTCCTGCCTTAGCCTTCTGAATAGCTGGGATTATAGGCATGTGTGCCCCACGTCAGGCAAGGCTGCCTATTCTTTGCTGTGGGGAAGGCTGAGTGACCTGTGCATTGCAGCATGTCTAAGAGCAGCCCTGGACTCTATCGCCTAGATGTCAGTGGCACCCTAAACTGTGACAACTCAAAATATCCCCAAGTATCAAGCTGGGCCCTGGTTGAAAACCAGTAGACTAGAGTACGGTATAATTTGTCAGTTCTGTTGAATGCCTGCTTTTCCCAGGATTAAGCCTGTGCCTTTTCAATTCTCTCTGATTTTCCCCACTCTTAGTAGAGTGTTCCAAGTGGGATACTACCAGATGGGGTTTGCAAGAAAGAGGGGCCAAGGCGCGTGGGTTCATCTTCTATGCTTTTTCTAAATGATTAGATCAGGCCAGGAGGAAATCTGGGCGGGAAAAGATTCTGAGGATGTCCGCATACAGCCTGAAGGAGCGCAGCCTCGGGGCGGGTGTGGGCTGGGGGTACCCCTGCACTTGCTAAAGGGTTTGTCTCTTTTAAACTGTGAGTTGCCCTCTTTCCTCCCACCTCAGGCTTCAGTTTGCTCTCAGTGGCATAGAAGCTGCAAAAAACGGAAAACACACTGGCCTTGCTTCAGTGCCAGGGATACCAATTGGAAATACGAGCTTGCAGAAGTGGGTCCATGTGCTCTCTGCTCCTCAGTTCGGAATATGAAGATTTTAAGAGATTAAAAAAAAAAAAAATGGAAACATCTACATAGTCCCTGCCTGATAGGGATGCTCTGTCATTTCTGGGCATTGACCCAACCTTTATTTACTCATTTACTATCAGGTGATATACATTTTGGGGCAGAAAATACGATCCTTTAGGGCATATGGTCTTATGTTAAATAATTACTCGGACAATTTCAGAAGATGAAAGTAGGTCCAGAAGGACAAAAGAAAGGGTTAGGAGAGTTGCACCAGGTATCCCCTCAAATGGTTGGAAGCTGTCAGCGTGGTCCTGGCGAGGGACAAAGTTGTTTTCTCTTAGGCTTGGTTCTTCCAAACTACGGAATTTCTAATCTATAGCCGAGAGGACATAACAGTAAGAGGTGGAGCTATTAGAAACTGGACCAAGGTTGGGTGTGGTGGCTCATGTGTGTGATCTCAGTGTTCCAGGAGGCTGAGGCAGGAGGATCATCAATTTGAATCCAGCCTGGATAACTGAATGACTTAGCTAGACCCTGTCTTAGAATTAAAAAATAGAAGAAGGTATGGGGATGTAGCTCAGTGTAACTCCCTAGGTTCAATCCCAAGGACTGCAAAAAAGAAAAAAAAAGTTGGCTTGATGAAGGCGGAAGGCAGAAACAATTGATAAAGGATGGAAAAAACCCACATGTTAAATCAAGACTTGAACCCTCTTAATGTAGGGACAAGCCGCAGTGTACCCCTTCAATGTCTTGTGGTCATTGTTTAATATCCTAGATATCTGTAATGCTGGCCTAGAAAACGGTGGAGAACCTGTGTACATGTACTGCGGTGAGCACGCTGACCTCCTTTGTTGTCATTGAGCCATCACCCCAGCAGCTGAGCATTGGGCAACCGTTGTTGTTTTCTAAACTAAAACTTCAATATTCAGGTTTAATTGCAGTGTTGACACTTTGTGATCAAAAAGTGGGTTTGGGGTTGCAGTTTGGGCACTTGGTCTCTAAAAAGCTCACTGTCACTGGTCTAGAATCACCAAGGCTAGATTTTTTTTCTTTCTTTCTCTTTTTGCGGTGGCGGGAAATAAACTCAGGGCCTCGTGGATGCCAGGAAAGTACTCTATCACTGGCTACGCTCTCAGCCTAAGACAGGTCTAAGCTATGTTTTATGTTCTTTGTTTAAAAATCACAGGATGTACCACTGTGTTCTCTCTTGCCCGGGGCCACCCTCGTGCTGTAGGGGCTCTTCTTTCCCTGCTTATACTTGGCCCAAACTCGCTCTGTAGAGCCTGTTTCTTTTCCTACCTTTAATAAAACTTTGCTACCATTAAAAAAAAAATCATAGGAGAGTATAGATTTCAGATGGATATTTTTAAAAATAAAAAATATACCTCAAATGAGTAAAACTTGAGTAGTCTTACTTCTGCTTTCTTCCTCAAGAAAGGCATCAGTGAGATATCACTGCGACCTGCTCCCGTCCCAGAGCCAGGCTCCATGGTCTTCTCTACCTTTTCCTGGGGACAATGAAGAATTCAATGAATATATGTGGCTTGGTTATGCTTCTCTGTAAGCACCAGAGAAAGATGGAGGAAGTCTGTTCTGGAGCTACCGTGCTCCCGCCGTGGGTAATTATTGCTTCTATCTGCAAAACTAAGCATTTCCTGCTGATTTTCCACGTTGTTTGGAACATTTTCCCCTTTGGAGAAAATGGAATCTGTGCGCGGAGGGCGGCCAGGCTGCGAACCTTTACTTCTCTTCTGTGTTCTCTCCCTGTGGTGCTGAACTCACCGCGTGCTCCCTGAAGGACCTACTCCTCGTCACAGATCTTCAGGAGTTAAATGCATTTCTTCCCTCGTTACCTGCTACAAAAGTCAAAGTGGTAAGAACAGGCTGTTTTGAGGACTCTCTAGGGAGCGCTCGAAGCGTGGTCCCTAAAGCAGCAGTAGCAGCATCAGCTGGGAGTGTGTCAGAGCTGCGGATTTCCGGCACCACCCAGAGCTGCTGGATTAGCAACTCGAAGGGTGGAGCCGGCAGTCTCGGTTACCAGCCCTCCAGGTGTTCTGACCCTTAGTCAGGGTTGAGCTCCTTGCTCTAGAGGACCGGTCTTCCTCCCTCTCACCCTTACTGCAGCCCAGGGGTCGGTGGGGACAAATGGCTCTCAGTTCAGAATATTTGCTCCGGAAGTCTAGAAAGGTAATGAAGTTTAGTAGAAAGAGCATAGGCTGAGATACACCTGGGTTAAATTCCGGCTCTGCCCCTTATTCCCTGCATGTCTTTGAGCATAATGTTAGTAGTAGACATCATTCACCACACTGCAAGTCAGTTTCTTTAATGCTTTCCAGAAATGGGCTGTCCTGACAACAGAATGAGCTCATGGGTGAAAAAGTACCTCGTCCAAAACTTTACCACTTGAGGCTTGTGCACTTCCTCACGTTGTTCAGGCATCAGCAGTATTTCCACTAGGAAAACTTGGCACACACCTGTGATCTCAGCATTCTGGGAGGTGAAGCCAGGGGGATCCCAATTTGAAGCCCCTCCTGGGCAATTTGGCAAGACTGTCTCAAAATAAAAAATAAACAAAGGCCTGGGGACACAGCTCAGTGCAAAGGCCCTGGATTCAACCCCCATTATCACCACCACCATTGCCACACACACACACACACACACACATACACACATACACATCTTCCTATAAAAATATTTACTGCTCAGAACCAAATGTATCTGAAATAATAACATTAGCGTTAGACTTTAGTACATTATGGGTTAAAGACAAATAACAGGCTTTTGTGTGCTGGTCTGGGAATTTTATTAGCCATTTATTTCTTCATTAGTCATGCCTTTAAAAAGCACAATACAATTTTCCTATGGGGAAATATATTCCAAGTTCCCCAAATGCAATTTACACATGACTTTGTGACATGCTCTGTTCATTAGATGTTTCTAAGCATATATTATATCTTTAATGCAATCCAGATAGTCAAGCTCAGGGAGCCAGGAGCTTGGAAGCTCCATAAAATGAGCATCTTTCCTCATACTAATAATATATTTTGAAACTAAGTAGAAATCAAAGGAAAGCACAACTGTGATTTTTGTACTGTTGTTGTTGTTGTTCTGACTGTACCCATGTGAAAACGAAGATGTCATGCTGGATATGGTGGCACATACATGTAATCCCACCATTCCAGAGGCTGAGTCAGGAGGATTGCTGCAAGTTTGAGGTCAGCCTGGGCTACATAGTAAGTTCAAGGCCAGTTTACAAGATGAGTGGTATTGACTGTTCCTTATATGTCTAGAAATATGCCCATTTTTGCTATTATTGTTTTTTAAATGCAAGGGAGTGTTCACCATCAAAGTCAGGGTAGTGGTTAATTTTAGGGAGTGAAGTGAACCGGATGTAATGACAAGAGGCCACATTGGACTTTAAAATGGCTCTTTCCAGAGGAGCCTGGAGGCGCATGACCTAGTGACAGCTTGGTGGCTTCCAGGAGCAGGTCAGGGCTGCAGGGAAATGGTGGATTATGAAGTGGGAGGAGAACCTAGTGTAATAACAGACATTGCAGTAATGTGAGAGTTAATACCCTAATACAGGGTCTGGGTGCCTGGTGTGGGAATTCTCTGTACTCTCAGATTTGTGCTATAACTGGCCTTAAAGCCAGGCTCAGGGCACATACCTATAGTCCCAGAACTTTTGGAGGCTGGAAGAGTGCAAGTTCAAATCCCACCTGGACAACTTACCAAGAACTGTCTTTAAAAAGGGGATGCCAGTCTGGGGATGTGGCTTAGCGGTAGAGTTCTTGCCTACCATGCACAAAGCCCAGAGTTCTATGCACACAAGGCCCCCACTATTATGCACACAAAAAAATAAAAATAAAATAAAATAAAAAAGGTAAAATGGCTCTTCATGTGTTCTGTAATCTCTCTGGAGGTGCACTATTGTTTAATAATTATTTTTAACATGTACCTATACACTTTACACAGCCTCCTCTATGTGTTTTTAATACTGTAATAAGATATTTGAAATGTGAGTGGACCTAAAGCTATCCAGCAGTGAGGATTCCTGCAGTGGATGCTTGAACCACACTGAATCCAAGTGGAAGGCCTAACCTGAGAAGATTTTGATTCTGATAGTGAGCAGGAGCCTCTCAATTACTCAGTGTTAAGATCTCCTAGAAAGATTTTCTTTTCTGACATGCAGGGGCCTGTTCTTTGGAAGTGGAGCCATGGGAAACATCCAGAAAGATGTGGTTAGTTCTTCACCAAACGCTGGGCTGTTCTGATGTTCTGTGTCTTAATTCAGATATTACTGGGGGAAAAGCCTCTAAGTATATCAGTTACTGACTCATAACCATACTTTGCTCAAGGTTATTTCTTCTAAGATGAAAATACGTGGCATTTTTCCCCAATGGGTGTGTGTATGTGTGTTGTTTATTATTTCTCCAGAACATCTGTACGTGAGCTCTGGCTGCGGGTTTGAGACTTAAGTTGGCTGCAGCTGTGTACTGGCTGTTAGATTGCTTTAGCAGACACACCCAGAGTATGGGTGTGGCTTTGAAATACCCAGTGTTATTTTACAAAACCTGCTGTGGTCAATAGCTGAGCTGAGTCTGGAGGCTGACCTTCTCCTCCTCCTCCTACGAAGTAATCAGGACTCTTAGTTAACAAGTAGCAGAATCCAAGTTTAAACACCAAGGAGATTTATAGGCACACTTAACTGCACAGCCTCAGAAGAGATTCAGGTATAGCTGGATCCAGACACCCTAGCTATTGGGGCCTAACAAAACACTGGATGCTGTTTCTGTTTCTTCTGTGTTGGCTTCTTTTCAGGTGGACATTCCCCAGCAGGGTACCTGGAGAAACCACAGGTTTGTATTTTATCTGCTTATTAACTTTGGTTTTAAGCTTTCTCAAATTCTAGCAGTAGTGCAGGGCTATTATTGGTCCAGCTAGGGCCCCATGACCATCCCTGAAGCAATTTCATTGGCTAGGATGATGGGTGTTGGCTTCTCACCCGGAGAACTCAGCTCCCCCTGTTGCTGGGGAGGGGCTTAGATCTATGTCACTGTTTGAAAAAAGAAAGCTTTCACTATAACAGCTGCTTGTACTAAGAACTATTGTGCGTTCATTTTGAATACGTTTTCAATAGAGGTATATTTGAAATGATAGATCTAGTTTATGAACAACCATTTTCTTCAAACTTGCCATATTTTGTGAATTTCTGTGCTTAATGAAAACATGCTTTGAAAGCTACGGGTTTCCAATTCAGACAAATAAAGTAAGTCTCTGTATAAACCATTTGGGCAGCAAGGGACTCTTCATGTCTTTTTGTTGCAGTATTGTTTGTTCTTTGTGGTGCTGGGGACCGAACCCAGGACTGTGTGCCTACCAAGGAAGGTCTCCACCACCGGTCACAGCCAGTCGCCTTCGTGTATGTTGTATACTGTATATTCCATGGAAGAAAAACTTGACGGAAGACATCTGCTGCTTCTAGATTTTAGAGCTTAGTTTAGTTCGACTTCTGGCCTCCCATTCAAATGGATTCATTAAAATAGGGCAAGTTTTGGTTTAGTGTAAAAAATGTGCACTTAACTTCTCTTACTGAAGGAATTTCTAACAAAGTATCTGGAAGAAAAGAGTGTGCTGTGAGGTCTAAGGAGTTTGTTCTGAAGTTTCTCCCATGCTAAAGAGAGGACATTTCTGACTTCGTATTTCCCCTGTGCTGTGGGGGGTGTGACTCACTTTCGTGCTGGGGGGGTTGTATTTGGGGGTGAGTTGCTTGGTTTGAAATCCTGGGTCTGCTCTTGGCTGAGTCTGTGACTTTCTCGGAGTTAGTCACTCTGAGCTTCTCTGTGTCTCCATTCCCTCATCCTGCGGGTCTCCTACCTCCCTCGCCCTACACACAAGCTGCCTGAAACAGCGCCCGGCACAGAGCAAGCCTTTCATAAGGATTCGCTACCATTATTGTTATTTTAAAAGCTCTCAAAGCGCATAACCACAGGCCTGTTTTACTTCTGGTTCAGAGGGAAGCTGGAGGGCAGAAGGAAGATGCCTGAAGCTAAGCAGCTTATTAAAAGTAGAATAGAAATAGATGAGAGGAAACCGAAGCGCTTTTCTCTTTAGATAGTTATCAAACCACGCTTCACTGCAGACTGTGGGCTTGGGGATGGCTGGAGATCAAAGGCTCTCTTATATGCAGTGACATTTCTGAGCACAGGGCTGAGTTATAAAACTCTTGAATGGAAGGTTTTGGCTCTTGGAACACAGCTTGGGATGGAAGGGCAGGGTTTTTATAGAGACATTCATGGAACTGCTTATGCTGGTGGAGAATCCAGACTGTTATGACTCATTTGTCTCTTTATTGCTCTGGACCAAGAACTGTTGTTTCCTTTTAAGTCCCTCTGTAGGAGCTGAGCTTCAGCCTAGGGCCAAGATCTCTCTTGCAGGAAGGCGGCGTGGCTTTGGTGAGTGCGCACAGGAATACCCCTTTGTCGGGCTCTGAGTCAAGTACACTGGACCAGCAGAACAAGAATTTTGTTTTTTACCAGAAGGTAGAGTTTCTTTTGGAAACCAATACCATCTTTAAAGTCTTTGGCTTCAGATAAGGTTTCTTTGGGTCTGTCTGACATTTCATTCTTTATTTTATTTATTTATTTATTTATTTATTTATTTATTTTTCCGGTACCGGGAATCGAACTCACGACCTTGTGCTTGCCAGGCAGGTGCTGTGCCACTGAGCTAAATCCCCAGCCCCTCATTTCATTCTTTAAGAGCCCAAGCAAAGTTGGAACGTGTGGTAAGCAGAGCAGCTTCGGAAAGTAGAAGTGAGTGTGCCTGGCTTGCCACTCATGGAGCCAGGGAGTCCAGTTTGCCCAAAGTCCTGCTAGGCCTCCTGGGAAGAACTGTGAACGGGCTTTTGGACTGGGCTGAGCCCGAGTGTGCTGGGAGGGATTCAGATGCCCTCTACCTCCCGATACTCACCCCGTGTTATCTCCTCCCCCTGCGTTTAGGCTAGACCTAGTCACCTGCTTCTCATAAACAGAATAGGACACAATAATGAGATGTGACTTCCAGAACTGTGGTTTCTACCTTGCTAGGAATCTCTTCCTTGCTATCATTGTTTTGTTTTCTCTTGCTTTCTTGATTTGTGTGTGTTGATGAAATCAGCTCCCATATTAGAGAGATCTGTGTGACAATGAACTAACAGTGGCTTCTGGCCAATATCCAGCTAAGCTCTGTGACCCTCATCCCAGCAGCCTGCAAGGACCCGAGTCGTGTGCACATCGCTGGGTGAGTTTGGAATACATCCATCCGGCTCCAGGTGGACCTTGAGCTGATGGTAGCTCTAGCTGCCACCTCAGCATAATTTCCTTTCCTTTCCTTTCCTTTCCTTTCCTTTCCTTTCCTTTCCTTTCCTTTCCTTTCCTTTCCTTTCCTTTCCTTTCCTTTCCTTT
>NW_004955416.1:19384052-19386003 GCF_000276665.1 Chinchilla lanigera
CTCCCCTCCCCTCCCCTCCCTTCCCCTCATCTTTCTCTCTCTCTGTTTCTTGTACTGAGGATCAAATCCAGGATCTTTGCATTGAGATACATCAGTGCAAAGATGTGTTTATTTTTGATTTTGAAACAAGGTCTTATTGAGTTGCTAAGTGTCCCAGGCTGAGCTTGAACTTGTGGTCCTCATGTTTCAGCCCCCGGAACCCTGGGATTACAGGTGTGCACCACCATGCTCTGCTGTGCCACCTTCATCTCTGTCATGTTGGGAGCCCTGAGACATAGAAACCTGGATTCCTCACCTCCCAAAACTATGAGATACTAAATGTGGATTATTTTAATCTGATAAATTTTGGGGTAATTTTCAAAGCAGAATTAAATAACTACTACATAAGGTCAATAAAAGTTACAGTTTTAAAGCTGGGTGTGGACTAACTTTGGTTCAGATTATCCATTTTCTGAAAAAGCACTGGTTTACACAAAGAGATTATTTTCCTCTCACATAAAATCCATCCTTAGATGGTCAGTGCTGAGCTGGTCTGGCAGTTCTGCAATATCCTCTGCATGAGTGCAACTTTCAACTCTCTGCTCTGTCATTCTTGGGTTGCTTTTGTGTTTACAAGATGGTTGCTGGAGCTCCAGCAATCACAACCACATCCTACACCATCAGAGTTCCTCTTTTCTTTAAGAAAACTTAGAGAAAGTTTCAGACTGCTCTTTCAGGCACATTTTATTGGCTCAAATTTAGTCAAATGGTCACATCTAATTGAATAACCGATGTGAAAAGAAATCTTTTATTCAAGGTAATAATGTTTCCAGCTTAAAAAAAAATTCTTGCTATGCTGTGGAATCACCAGCCAAGGTCAGGAAACTCTCTTGCCTCTGCTTAAAGAAAGTAGAGTCTGGCTGCCATGTGGAGCAAGGAAAGATCACAAATAAAGTCGCACCTATTAGGCTCTGGCACACAGCAGTTTCCAGTGCAACAGAGAATTCCTCCTTCTCCCCATGAAAAGAATTCTGCCTTCTGTCTCCATCCCACTTAGGCCAACAAGCTCGGAGTCACAAGTACTGGTAGTTTAGCCTGGGGGAAGGGACAGAAGCATGGAAGGGAACGCCCAGTGTGGTGTGTGCACTGGTATGTGCACACAGGGAGGCTGCACACTAAGACGGAGCAGAGAGTGGAGCAAAGCCCTCTTGCACCTAGCCCACATCAAGCACAGGGGTGTGCTGGAGGAACAAGAAGCCACTGATGGTAACTATAGCAACAAGACCCAAACTCTTAATTCCTGACTAGATTAACTCGGCTTCTTATGCTGGTAATGAGAGCAGACTTGTGTCCATTCCCAGGCCCCCACTACTTACATCAATCTTCAGTGCTGTATACACACTTTCCACATCCAATAAAAAACTACAAGATGTACACACAAAAGAATGCAAACCCTACTGTTAGAGAATGGACAAAACCAAGTGCAAAGACTAGGTGATGTTAAGGCTATCAGAGTATTTAAAATGACTGTGTTAATAAGTTAAAAGCTGTAGGGGAAGACAACGTTGTAGACAACGTGCATGAGTAGATAGGGGATTTCAGTAGAGAAATGGAAGGCACAAGATGAAAGTATAAGAAATGAAAAACAAGGTAAAACAAGGTAACAACTGAGGAATTGTGTCAAGGAGCAGTTCAGGAGATTGCAGTACCCGAGGAAAGGGTAAGCGAACCGGGATGGATTATTAGAAGTTATTGAACCCAACACACAGAGAGGAAAAAAATGCCTATAATATCAGCCAGAAGGTGTAGCACAATATCAAATGATCCAATGTGTGTGTTTGGATGTGTAGAAGAAAAAGAAAGCCCAAGGGTGCTGGAGATTTAGCTCAGCGGCACAGCGCCTGCCTGGCAACTGCAAGGTTGTGAGTTCGATTCCAGGTATTGGAAAAAAAAAAAAAACCAAAAAAAAAAA
>NW_004955416.1:19386103-19403794 GCF_000276665.1 Chinchilla lanigera
AAAAAAAAAAAAAAAAAAGAAAAAAGAAAAAGAAAGCCCGAGATCAAAGACATGGGCCAAATTTACCCCTCACCTATTTTCTTTCTCTTTGAAAAGGTAACCAGTTCTCCTAAGTTAGCACATAGCATTTCCATTCTGTATGTAGTAATGTTACTACAGCTGAATGTATGGGTGTACTAAATAGGTGGATAGCTTCAGACCTAAATATGACTGGAATACATATGGGATTATTTTTTAAATGTATATAGATGACATCATAGTATATTTTCGCAATTTACATTTTTATAGTCCATTACTTTTAACTACTGTATAGTATCTTATTGTATAGCTAACTTACTCCCCAAATGATGAAAAGTTTTATATTTTCCTATTTATTTATTTATTTATTTATTTATTTATTTATTTATTTATTTGAGACAGAGTCTCTCTATATATTCCAGGCTGGCCTCATACTGACTATGTAGTCCAGGCTGGCCTCAAACTCATGGCAATCCTTTTTGCCTCAGATTCCTGAGTGCTGGGATAACAAGTGTGTACCACCATGCCCAGCTTCACATTTCGCTATTTGAATCAGTGCTGCAGAATTCGTATTTACACATGACTTCTTGTGAACATGTGAGTTGCATAATCTATTCCTCATTCTGAGTTGAACAAAGGCAATTTTAAATATTACCGAGCATTGCCAATTGTTCATTAAAATAGTTGAACTGATTTGTGCCTCCCCTAGCAGTAAATAATAATTTCTTACCTTGACATTTTCACGAACAATTAATATTATCAGATGCTTAATTGTTGTCAAATGGTTGCTACAAAATGAAGTTTTAGTATGCATTTCCCCTAGATACCTTTTTATGTGGTTATTGGATGTTTCTACTTCTGTAAATATGTGATCACAGTCTTTGCCCATTTTTAATTTTTTTCTTAGTTTTTTGTAAGATTTTTTTTCTGAGACAGGGTCTCACTATGCAGTCCAGGCGGGCCTTGAACTCCCTATGTAGACCAAGTTGACCTTGAACTCACAGCAATCCTTTTGCCTCAGCCTCCTGAGTGCTAGGATTACAGACATGCAGCACCACGCCTGGCTGTTTTGTAAGATTCTTTTTGCTTTGTTTTGTTTTGAGACAGGGTCTTGCTCTGCAATTCAGATTGGTCTTGAACTCACTTTGTAGCCCAGGCTGACCTTGAACTCACAGCGATCCACCTGCCTCAGCCTCCCAAATGCTGGGATTCTAGACATGTGCCATGATGCCCTGCTCTGTAAGATTCTTTTTATACTGGCTGATTAATTTTTGTTGATAATGTTCTTATCTGTGATACTCTTTTTTTTGGCACTGGGAATTGAACTCAGGACCTCTCACTTGCCAGGCAGGTGCTGAGCCACTGAGTAATATCCCCAACCCCTGTGATAGCGTTTTATTTATCATTTGAACTCCATTTTATTTAGATTATAATCTTAATTTGTAAAATTTAATAATTGTTTTCTTTGTGGTTTTTAGGCTGTAGGTATATCTTAACTATGTATAGGAACTTCCCACTATATTATAAAATTGCATCCTCTGATATTTTCTTCCAAAAGCGTGAGAAATACTGCTTTTCACATTTGCATGAGGTGGGGTTTAATTTATCATTTTCTTTGTGAAGCTCACTGTCCCAGTACTATCTTTTAAGTTGTGTTTTCCTTCCCCAGAGATTTAAAATGGTACCACTGGAGAGTTCCAAGCTGCCAGTTACACAGGGCTGGTCTCTTTCTGGGATTCTATTCTGTTCTTTTCTATTTTTTGTTTTTTTTTCAGGTCACGTTACTTCATAGCAACATATGAGGAAGTTTAACGCCGCCCGCAGAGTCTGGGCCACAGCTATAGGAACCCGGCTGAGGAGCTGGGCCAGCCCCCTTGCTTAGGATGGAAACAGAAAGACAGCTATGGGTTGCACAATGCATGCTGAAGGGATAGGAATAGAGTAACCGGGGCCCAGTGCAGTCACCTGTTCTTTTACCAGAAAGTTTATCTGATTTATTGGAATTTTCACTATGGCCTGCGTTATTAAAAATGAGACCTTGTGATAGAAGAGGCCACATACTTGTGTACCAGAGTAGGGGATGAGTCTAAAGAAATATGACTGTGCTTTCTTCTCCTCCTCAGAGTAACAAAATGTCTGGCTGGAAGGAACATGTGAGATCATCTATGAGGCCTCTCCCATTGTCCCAGGATAGGGTGACCATATCCAGAGACACCTGGGACAGTCCCTGGTTACACAAGTTGTTCCAGATCGTAATTAACGGCACCGCCTTTCAGTATCAGAATGTCTCAGTGGGGAATAATAAATTACACGGTCACCATGTTGATGAGAAAATGAGATTCCTTGAAGTTAAGTGACTTTTGTCTTTGTGTTAAACCTTTTCATTAATTACAGTTACATAATGTTGGCAACAGACTTTCCCAACCTTTGCCCTAGAAAATACGACTAAATGTAAAAACATTCAAAGAATTTTCTCATTAAGTATGTTGTGAATCTAGGCCTCATTAACAAAACACCTGGGAAACTGCAATTAATAATTAATTGGTTTTAAGACACATGATGGGGTGACCAAATGCACAGTTGAAGACGGAACTAAACTAAGCCCTAGAGATGAGGTAATTTTCCCGGCATATAAATATTGTGAGTGGTACATGCAGGCCAGCGCTCAAGGCCTTGGTTGTTTATTGTTCTTTTCACAATCTCTATTATAGGTATAGTGGATTGACAACTGGTGGTCAACTTATAACACCCAGCTGAACTGAGTAAGTGTGGTGCTGGGTGTGGGAGGCCCATTTGGGGATTGTTGCCAGCAGCGTAAGAGGCAGAACTGGAGAAGAAGTGAGGCTCTTGGGAGCTGTGAAAGGCTGTTGGGAGCTGGTAGAAGCTGTAAGGAGCTGTTGGTTCTTTTGGAGGAGTTTGTCATGCTGGCTTTCCTGATGAACTTGGCTGTTTTCATCCTCCAAGGAGCTTGGGACCTTGCTGGCACTGAACATAGCTGCAGTTCTCTTTGGGGGAGCTCTGGTCTTCACTTTGAGCATCGTTTCCTGGCTCCAGAGGGGAAGATGGTGCACTGCCAGTCTCCTGGAGAAGCTTGCTGCATTGGCTTTCCTGATGGGAACTCAGCTATCTTCATCACTGGAGGAGCTCGGGACCTCACTGTTGATGAGGATGGCTGTGGTACCTTTCGGGGGAGCTCTGGTTCTTACTTTGCGCATTGCTTCCTGGCTCCAGCGCAGATCCCTCAGCCTGCTAGCACAGATCCTTCATCCTGCTGGCACAGACTTCCTAGATTCCACCACTGACATTTGGGCCTCCCAGTGCAGATCCATGAAACAGGCCTGCATGAGATATTGTTATGGGCTCTGGGCCTCCAGTTGGATTTGTGGGAGATATTGTTATGGGCTCTAGGTATTGAGCTGGACTCATGCAGGACATTATCCTGGGACCCAGGCCCTCACCTGGATTCCTTGGTCTTAGTGTGTGAACAGATTTCCTGTACTCTACTGTATACGATTCTTTGGGCAACTTTACAAATCATCTTATAAAATAGGTGTCTTGTATTATACTGTTTCACCTTGCACAATAACCCCCCAACCAAAACAGTAGGCTTCTGGCAACATGCTGGAATGAGCTGATATCTACACCGCTTGTTGCTAAAATGTATCAAAATTCTGCAAAATGGTATAGAATTATTTATAGAGAACCAAAAACTAAGTAACCACAAACCAATTAGTTGACAAATCTAGCTGCATTAATTAAGATGTATTTATTAAGAGCCACCATTTAGGGGAGGAAAACAGTTTACAGAGTTACCTACATCTCATTGAGCAATGAGTTGTATGCAGAATTCCTATAAATTAATGATGACAAATCAGTAGGGAAAAAACTAATAAAAGACTTGCAGAGGCACTAAAGAGAAAGCCAAATACTTCCCTCTCTTGTAATTATAAGCAAATCTAGATGGGTATTGAACATACTATCTATGTTCTGTTCCTGTAACAAACTCCCTGAGATTGAATAATTTATAAAGAAAAGAGGTTGAGCTCATGATTGTGAAGCTGGGAAATCCAAGAGCATGGTGCTGACCTCTGCTGAGGCCCTTCTTGTGGCAGAGGACACCACACAATGAGAAGTACTAGTTCAGGCCTCTGTTCCATTTCTTGGAAAGCCACCAAAGACACCACAGGGGCCCCACGTCCCTCGTGGTCCCTCATGATTCATCCACTTCTTATCACCTCCCACAGACCTTATCTCCAAATTCATTTAGCATATGCATCTGGGGGCTGAGTTTCCAACATATAAAGTTTTGAGGACACATTCAGGCAGTAACACTATTCTTTCAACTTACTGAAAAATTCCAAAGCGAATCATTAGAGAAAGTAAAAATATAGCCAAGCTCAAAGAAAAATCGAAGATCTCAAGGTGAGGGACGTGGAGCTCACAGGAAGAAGGGTAGGAGTGCCAGCCAGGGCACCAGTGACTTAGGAACACGTGAACTTTGATATGGGTTCCAGGAAGCTTGTGGGGGTGGGGATTGAACTCACTTCTGGAAACGGGAGGCATACGACACAAAGAAATGAAAGCGAGTTTCCTGGCCATAACCAGATTGCAGAGGATGACTTTTTTTTTTTCTGTACAAAACTTCTTCCTACCTTTCCAAAAAGGCAAGAAGGGAACAGGTCTCTGTCTGATGTCCTGAGAAGGAAAAATGTTTCTCTGAAAAGCCAATGTCCTATTCTTGTGCCATACCGGAGTTTTGGGTTCAGATATTGCATACTGCATTAGAGACAGAACAGTTCCAGATCAGTGGACTCTCTATGTAGTCAACAGACAAGAATTCACGATTATTCCATGGGGATACTTTTATAACCTGTATTTTATAACCTGTGGTGCAGATTTTCGCTATGTATCAGCTTACAATATAAAATAACAACCCACATAAGGAAAACAGTAGGAGGGATAATTTGTAGGTACAGTGTAAGAAAGAATTAGCACCCTAATGACTTGAAATTATATAGAAATCTGAAAGAGTTAACATAATAATCTTTAAAACATCTAAGCAGATTTTAGAAAAAGATACCATAATGAAAGAAGAGTAGAGAAAAAGGCTTATCTGGAAACTGTGAAAAGTAGTCACTGAAATAAAAAAAGCCATAGTGGATTGGTTAAATAGCATAGTAAACACAACTGAAGAAATAATTAGTGAACTGGGAGACTGTTCTGAGGACATTGTACAGAATTCCTCATAGAACGATTAAGAGAGTAAATCAAGAGATGGAGACATTGGAGCAGAATCATCACACAATGAGATGGATCAACACATATCCAGTGGAAGTTCCATGAGGAAAGCAATAGGGAGGAGCAATATTCAAAAAGATAATGGCTGAGAAATTTTCCAAAGAGATAAAAGACAAGTCCAACTGCATGTGAAAAATTTTGCATCTAGTTTAAATGTTTTTAGTTTTAGCTGAAAGGAAAAGATCAAGAAAAATTCAATAAGTGATAGGTATGGTCCAGATTTTAAAGTTAATCTCTTGGCTACAAATGCAAGACATGCTAACCGACTGCAGAACTTGTCTGGCCATATGAATCAATCACTTATTTTTGACCTATGTAAAGGATTAAAGATGAAGAGGCTTAGAAAAGAGATTTTTACAAGAGAGTTCTTGATATGCTGTCTTCTCTTGACAGTCATGCAGGAGGAAAAAGAGGATGTTTCCTTTTCACTGCAGTCCAAAAGAAAGTGATTTCAGTGTTACTTCTGGGGAGCCTGACAGGTCTCCTGAGGTTGGAAGGCCCAGGGAAGCTGTATGACTCAGGCCCGAAAAGTTGAAAATCAAGAGACCATGACTGGAGCTGCCGCCGCCCAGCACCAGGGTGACAAGTGGTGGGGACAGATGCCTGCTGTCTGAGCTGCAAAAAAGACTATTTCTGTTGAATGAATGTACAGTTTTAATATGACATTGGGCCAGGCCCAATGAGGTTATTATTTCATGCAGGAATAGGAAAGGAGCTGCAGAGAAAGTTTGAAGGGATTGGGAGAAACAAGGAAGGAAGTGTTTCCTTTGCACTCTTTTGCATCTAGTTTAAAACAAACTCTAGTAAAATATGAATCTTCAGAATGGAGGATAATGATAATGTATATTTAAAATAGCATCAATTCATATTTTGTGTATTTTAGTATGTATTTTCACAGAGGATTCTCCCATACCCTATGCCTTCAAATGTGATACTGAAGACATAACCTGTATGTTTCCAGCAAGAATGTATCATGTGAGTCTGGTGATTGAGAAATATCAGATAAGCTCCAAGTGAGCTGCATTCTAATTAAAAATGGGGGAGTGTGTAATAAAGAGATGTAAGAGACCAAGAAAGGATAGGCACGTAGTCCAGATTCATGAAGGCTACAGATACAGGACAGCTAGATCAATACCTGAGAGTAATCAATACCTGAGAGTAGAAAGTGTGTACTTTGGGGGCAGGGGACAAGGTAAAGAACATTACTGGGCCAATTTAGAAAAGTAGGAGCAAGAATGAAGAATAAGAAAAAAATGTAAAATATATAATTGTTAAGGTTATTGGAGATAATAACCATACTGAGATTTATATAAGACTCTTTCTTTAAGTGGACAATGAAGTATTTAGGGGTAAAGAGCAGGACATGATAACTTATCTTCAAATGGTTTGGGGGAAAAATTGCGTTTGTGTGTGTGTGTTTGTGTAGAGGAAGCAACTGAAAAAGCAAGTGGAGTAAAAGTTTAATAGTAAGTGAATATGGGCAAAAGGTAGATGAGTATTTTTATCTTACGAAGTTTGTTACATTGTGAGATGGTGTCTGAGTTAAACAAAACCAAAAACCAAAAGGAGCCAGAGACTAAAAACAGAACACCTGCAGAGGAAACTATTTCAGTGGGGAGCAAGTTTCGAGATAGCAAGAGAAGCCAGAAGCAACAGAATTTTATTTTTAGGGCTAAGAAAAGCAGCTTGCTGTGCAGTATTTTCTTCCCAAAGAAGCTATCATTCAAGTGAGGATAATATAAAAACATTAAACAACACTTAGATAATGACTGCAATGAGATTACAGTTTCTTGCTGAATGAAATACTATAGGATGCACATCAAGGGAAAGAAAATACAGTTCAGAAGAAAGAACTTTGAAAGATGAAAGATGCAAAGTTGAGCAAAGTGATTAGTAAACATGTAAAGCAAATCTAAATCAACCTTGACTAAATTTAAAAAAATTTCCCCCGTGTTTTTTATTAGTGCAGCCTGGCTCTGAACATCCGGTTTCATTCTGGAAGATTTGCACATGACAAATTTAAACCAAATTTAAACCAAAATTTAAACCAAGTTTAAACCAAATTTTAGAACAATTATATTTTGAGGTGAAAGAGGTAGGAGTAAAATGCTAGATGATAGTAACATGAAAATTCAAAGGGATAATCTGGAATTAGAAATTCTAATATCCTAGTATTTTCTTCAAGTCAAGCATGCATGTTAAAATTTAAGATAATGAATTAAAGGAAAAGAAATAGAATCTGTTACTTCCCAAATAGCAAGGGAGAATAGAAATAAAGAAAACATGATACACTGACCCCCATAAAGGGTAGGAAAGAAAAGCATAAATAGGAAAACTTAAAATAAGAACTGGAGGGAACATTGAAATATACTGGAAATTACTAGAAATATAAATGTTTATAGAATAGAAAACTACATAGACATCAAAACTAACTACATCTATGTGTAGTAACACAAAAAATATTAGGAACCTTGTACTTGGTGTATAAAATAAGATGCAAAAGGATATATTTAATGGGGGGAGAAAAAAATTAAAATGTCATGAAACAATATTATATATTGTTTATAGTACAAGCATATGTAGCAAAATTATGGATGGAGGACAGCAGGGCCATTTAATGATGGTGATCTTTCTTTGGAGACACTGAGTAGGATGGAAGGGGAGAGATGGGGGAGATCTTAACTATATCTGCATTTTTCCTTTGAAAACAACTCTGAAACAGTCACGATTGAAAATTAATGTGTTGTAGTTGGGTGTGGTGGCACACATCTGTAATCCTAGCACTCTGGGAGGCTGAGGCAGGGGGATTGCAAGTTGGATCCTGGCCTGGCAATGCAATGAGCCCTTGATTTAAAAAAAAAAAAAAAAAAAAGTTGAGGATGTAGCTCAGAACAAAGACCCTGAGTTCCATCTCCAATACTGCAAAAATAAGCAAACAACAAAACAAGATGAAAACCCCCAAACATACCAACCCCCACCCCCAGTTAATGAGCTGCCTCTGGGTTGAGTGTGTGGTTGTCTGCTATGTTGGTTTCTGGGTCCTCTGTGTACTTGGAGAGTTTAATAGTTGAACATGCAAATATGAAACCTCTGTAGTTGGTATTTTTAAACCACATTTTCTAGGAGCACAGGGACATGCTGCCCTGCTCCCGGGCTTCCCAGGGTGAGGGTTGGCCCTTCCCCAGAGACCCGCATCCTCTTCTTTCTCGGCAGCCCGTGTAAGGGCCCAGCAGCAGCCTTACCCCACTGCCATCTCCAGAGGCCTTGGCAAACCTGTTGGTTCCTCAGTGACGAGGAGCTGGAGTAGTCCCTTCATTAGAGCCTTTGGGACTTCACCGCCTGGATGACATGGTATACCAGGCTGAATATAAAATTAGTTTACAGAACTCCTTGCTGTGGATGAAAAGACGGACTAGGACACTTGGGCCAAGGCCTACTCCCTCATAAACAACTTGTCTTGAGCATGCTCAGTTGACACACAGGGGCGTGGTTCACACACAGGGGGACCTGCTCTTCTACGGCCCCAGCCCCAAGATTTGGAGGAATAGTTCGATGGCATCAGTTGTACTTCATGATTTATTTTTATTTAGTGAACTCATTTATTTGTATTCTTCTATTTGTGCATGTTTGCAGTACCTAATGATTATATTTCTCTTGGGGAGTTGGTACCTGTGGTGGATTGACAACTGGTGGTGAACTTACAACACCCAGCAGAACTGAGTAAGCATGGTGCTGGGTATGGGAGGCCCACCTGGGGATTGTTGCCAACAGCATAAGAAGCAGAACTGGAGAAGAAGTGAGGCTGTTGGGAGATGGAGGAAGTTGCTGGGAACCTGCTGGAAGCTGAGGGAAGCTGTAAGGAGCTGTTGGTTCTCTTGGAGGGGCTTGTCATGCTGCCTTTCCTGATGAACTCAGCTGTTTTCATCTTCTAAGGAGCTCAGAATCTTGTTGGTACTGAGAATGGCTTCGGTTCACTTTGGGGGAGCTCTGGTCCTCACTTTGAGCATCGCTTCCTGGCTCTACTCGGTCTCCTGGAGAACCTTGTCATGGTGGGAACTTGGCTGTCCTGATCATCAGAGGAGCTTGGGAAGTCACTGTTGCTGAGGATGGCTGTGGTACTTTTTGGGGGAGCTCTGGTTCTTATTTTGAGCATCCCTTCCTGGCTCCAGTTTAGATCCCTCAGTGTGCTAGCACAGATCCTTCATCCCGCTGGCACAGACTTTTTAGATTCCACCACTGACCTTTGGCCTTCCAGCACAGATCCCTGAAACAGCACTGAGTGAGATGTTGTCATGGGCTCTAGGCCTCCAACTGGACTCGCGGGAGGTGTTGTGATGAGCTGTAGGTCTTCAGCTGGACTCGTGCAGGATATTGCCCTGGGATCCAGGCCCTCAGCTGGATTCTTTGGTCCTTAGTGTGTGGACAGATTTCCTGCACTGTCTTGTATATGACTCCTCGGGTGACTATTATAAATCATCTTATAAAGTATGCGTTCTGTATGTTATTGTTCCCCTTACAAAACCCCAGACCAACACAGTACCCGCTCACAACACATCTAGTTCTTTTTATTCCCTTCTCCTCCCATCCCTCCCTGCTGTTTCCAGCTTTCCCCGCCCCATCTGCAAAAGCCCTCTTTCCATTTTGCAACTCTCTATTTTTCATCTCTTTCCCTTCCTTCTCTCCCTCTCCCTCCATCTATTGTTCTCCTTCTCATTTGAATATCTCCCTACTTTCTGCTGTCTATCCTTTATGTTACACTTTATTTATATTTTGGGTTTCTCATATGAGAGAAACAATGTGGTATTTAAGTCTGCACATCTGATTTATTTCACTCAACATCATGGTCTCAAAGTACATCCATAGGGCCCGAGATATAGCTCAGTGGCACAAATGCCTGCCTGGCAAGTGCAAGGTCCTGAGTTCAACTCCCAGTATCCCAGACCCCCACAAAAAAAGAAAGAAATCAAAATGCATCCATTACCTATAAATGGCTCAGTTTATCCTTCCTTATGGCAGAGTGGTACTCCATTGTGTACAAATACCACATTTTCTTTATCCACTCCTCTGTTGATGGACATATATGCCGTTATTTAGCTATTACGAGTTGTGCTGCTATAAATATGGGTATGCTTATGTCACGTATATGTTGACTTTAACCCTTGGAGGAAGATACCTCAGAAGGGGAATAGCTGGGTCAAGTGGAATTTCAAGTTTTAGTTTTTTGAGGAATCTCCACAGTGCTTGCAGAAGTTTACTTTCCCACCAACAATGTAGAAGGGTTCCTTTCCCCCTGCAGCCTCACAGGCATTGGTTACTATTTGATTTCCTGGTGATAACCATCCATTCTGGAGTGAGATGGAATCTCAGTTTACTCAGTTAATTTTGACGGAGTGCGGCTCTGTGTGAAGAACTGAGCCCAGAAACTGGGATGCACTTCAAACTGGGAAGCTGAAGAAGTCCTGTGACCAGGGAGGGAGCTTATGCTAGAGGCGGGGGAGATAAGAAATCTGCAATATGCCTGGGGGTGCAAGCAGAGAATGCTATGGAGTCCCCAGTGGGTCATCCAGTCATACTTTCAGAGGTGGTTTCCCAGAGCAGTTAACATCTAAACTGAGCCCTGAAGGGTAAAACTAGTCAGTCACATCAAGGAAACTGGAGCGTGTGTGCTTGAGTGAGCGCACGTGTGTGAGTGTGTGTGCTGGGCGGAGCAGACTTTGTGTTCAAGTTATTCTAGATGGAGAGAGAAAACAACCACAGCAAAGAACAGTAGAGATAAACAGCATTTGGGAAACTGAGAGCACATCTCTCTGATTCTTTGGCGGAGGAGAAGGAGAAGCAAGACGAGGAGAGAGAGATGAATGAGGCAGGAGAAGAAAAATGGATCAGATCTCAGGAAGCCTCATAAGTGAGATTAAAGGCATCTATGTTATTGTGAGGTCAGTGAAGAGCCATTCTGTCTTTTGAAAGAGTGTGCAGCAGAACCGTATTTCCACTCGGGAAAGATGGCCCTGTCTGGATGGGCAGAATGAGGGGGTGTCGGAGAAGAGGGGGCTCCCTTAGGAGGATGTCACAGTAACACAGGCCAGGGGTGCTGAGCTGGATCAGGGCCGAGATGGTGGGGCGGGAGAGCAGTGGCCGTAGCAGGAAGGACAGATGGAGCAGGATCCCCTGACGCACACAGGAAATTGCTATCATTAGAGGACAGCTCTGCAAAAGGGAAATTGTTATCTCCTTATTTGATTTCACCCAGATTGAACTTATTTAGAATTCATCTCCGTGTCTCCAGTACTACGGAGGTGCTCAGGGAACGACATTCTTCAGTAAGGGAACTGCAGCCCCATGGCACTGTTGTGACAGTGGTTAACCTCATGTCTTTCCAGACCCCTCTTTGTCAGGATAACTCAGGAAGACTTCGAAGTCAGCGTGTGGAGCTGTTTCAGAATAAAGGCCGAGCTGTGGGTGCTTTCATGTGGTTCACAGCGCACACAGACGCCTTGCCTGGGTTCCTTCCTGTCTTCCTGTCTCTTTTGCCATCTGCTGGCACAAGTATCTCATAGCACCCCAAAGCCAGAAAACCAACAGAGAGGCCGTCAAGCCTCCAAACTTTAGGGGAAATACGGTGGATGACACCCTGGACAAGTTTACATCGAACTTGGGAAAATAAGTGTAGTCCTTAGACCATCTTCCATCTGCAGCTAATCTTCAGTTTTCTCCAAAGACAAAACATCACCTCTTATTTATTGCAGTACTGGAGGCTGAACTCAGGGTTTTTGCACTGAACTATGTCCTCCCTTTTTATTTTCTGAGTTCTCACTAAGTTGATAAACTGTCGAGCCTGGGCTTGAACTTGTGACCTCCTGCTTCAGCTTCCCTGAGGGGTGGGATTTCAGGTGGGGACCACTATGCCCAGCCGCTGCTGCCGCTCCTTCCTTTTCCTCTTCCTCTTCCTCTCTCCTCCCTGTCTTCTTTCATACTGATTTTCTTAAATATTAGTGTTTCTCTTTGAAGTGTTCAAGGCAACTCTATGACGACAGCCATTATTATACTATTTTTAAAATGATGAAACACAAGTACAGAGATTGGAATAAAAAACTAACCCTGAATAATAAGTCAGTGGCTCAGCCTGGTCTGAAGCCTCTTGGATTCCTGGTTTCACACATTTCTCACAAGACCCCTTCAACAAAATCCAGGGATCATTGCAGCGGGCTGAGACAGCTGCTGGTCTGTCACAGGAGGCAAAGGCTGGTGTCGGGAGGGGAGAAGCAGCAGGACTCCATCTTCGCAGCCTACACCCCCGAGGACACGGCCAGGGGATGGCCCCGAGGGAGACATGTTTTCAGTGTATGAAAGCTGTTGAATTTGAATCAGAATGGTATTTGCAACCTTTGGGGCATGTTGTCCCACCGAGTAGAGCTCACTGTCTGTGTCAATGTACATGGCTAGGGCAAAGGAAGCAGCTTATGTCTTTTTTTTTTTCATTTAAACTTGGGTTATACAAATATTCAAGTATATTCTTGGTGTTAGAAAATGCAAACATTCACGTCAAGCTGAAATACTCCGTTATAAACAGTTTAATGCCTTTCCCCAAAGACAGCCAGGCGAGGGTATGGCTTCCAGATCTCTTCCTGTGTGTTTACATAAATACATGTGTTCCTATGGCAACGGAGACTATCCTTTCGTGCTTTATCACCCTTAGCCGAATGGTATCTTGCTGTACTGGCCGGGACTGCCCTGCCTTTCTGCTGAGCTGCTTGAGCTTCCTGACTCGCTGGGGGTGCGGTCGGCCTGCGCAGGAGCCTCCCGGGAAGCTATGCTTTGTCATCCGACGCAGAGGTTCGCAGCCTGCTCTTCCCTCGCCCTGTCCCTGCAGGAGGGAAGCTCCGCCCTGTCTCTGCTTGCGGGAAGCTCCGCCCTGTCTCTGCAGACGGGAAGCTCCCTGCAGTTCTGGTCCACCCAGCTGCACACAGCTTTCCTTCCTCCTCTTCCTCCCTTCTCGCCCTCCCCTTCCCACCCTCCTCTCCCTCCTCCTCCTTCTTCTCCTCTCCCTCTCCTCTTCCTCTTTCCTGTCTTCCTCCTCATCTACCTCCTCCTTTTTTGTACTGTGGTACAAAATGTAATGTAAAAGTTACTCTTTTAACCATCTCGACGTGTAGCCTCGAGGGACAGTAAGTACATTCATGCTGTTGTAGAAACATCACTGTACTCAATACATCTTCAGAAAGTTTTAAATTTTCTCCAGCTGAGACCCTGTGCCCCTGAGACAGAAATTCGCCATTCTCCTCTAACCCAGTGTCTGACAGCCGTTGTCTCCTTCCTGTCCTGCTGACTTGGCCTGCTCTGGGTACTTCCTGTAAGTGGAATGACACAGAGATTGTCTTTCTGTGACTGGCTTACCTCATTCGGCATAGTGTCCCCAGGCTTCATCCATGGTGTGGCCTGTGTCAGATTTCCCTTCCTCTTTCAGGCTGTAGAATATTCCATCATGGACCAACCGTTCAGGTGTCAGTGGACACGTGGGATACTTCCGCCCCTGGCTATTATGAATCAAGCTGCTGTGAATGTGAATATACAAATATCTGTCTCAGCCCCCGATTCATCTCTTTGGGGTTCATATTCGGAAGTGATGCAACAACTTTCCAAGCACATTTCAGGCTCAGTTCCCTTCTTCCGCTGAACACCTCTTGCTCTTCAGTTATTTATCTCAGCTGCTTTCTCATCAGGGGCATTCGTTTTTGCTTTCTGGGGTAGCTATGGGCTTAAAAAAATGGGTTTTCACTTCTAAATATTTGGGGAGAGAGAGAGGGAGGGAGAGAGGGAGGAAGAGATAGATAGCGAGAGCGCGCAAGAGAGAGATGTTTCCACGCTGCTGTACTCCAAGTCTCAGTGCAGATGGGAAGTCTTCCTGATCCCCCCCAGGAGCATAGCTGCTCTGGCCATGTTGAGCACTGTGCTCCTCCTCGACCCGGCCTTGTCACTTTCTGTTTAGAAAAGACTGAATTCCTGCAGCAGGAAGACTGTGTCTTTTAAACCTTTTTTTTAAACGTTTGATCTGATGGATTGTACTCAGTGGACTTTGTTTTTAAAATGGTAATTTATTTAAACTACCTTTAACAAAACCCACTCTTTGACACTGGGCTCAGCCAGGTGTTGCATTAGGCTAAGGAGGCCAAATGTAAGGGGGGGGGCACTTCTGCAGTGAGGCCCGCCCCCTTGACTCCCTGTTCCACCCAGGATCTCAGGAGAAGGATGAAAGACGTGGGGTGAAGCATGACTCCTGCAGAAAGGAGCAAAGCAATCTGGCCGGGCCCAGGCTGGATCAGCAGAACTCCAGTTCATCTGAAGATGGGTGATTATAAATGGTTGTTCTATTATGCCACCAAATTTTGGGGTATTTTGTTAAACAGCAGTGGCTCATGAATACACATAGTTTAACCTTTTCTGCACCCTCTCCTCCTACTCCAGCTACATCATTGTTTTTGTTTTTCTATTGTTACCATTTTAATTTTTCTCATTCCCTTAACTGGGGAAGGTATTGCTTCTTCCCCTACTATTTATTTTTAATTAATTAATTAATTAACTTATTTATTTTTTGTCTTTTGGAGACAGGGTCTCACTGTGCAGTTCAGGCTTGCATTGAGCTCACTTTGTAGCCCAGGCTGGTCTCCAACTCACAAAGATCTTCCTGCCTCAGCCTCCCGAGTATTGGGATTACAGGCATGTGCCACCACACCTGGCTCCCCTACTATTTATTTATTTACTTATTTTTGATACTGAGGGTTGGACCCAAGTCCTTTGCACTGAGCTACATCCCCAGTCTTTTTAAAATTTTTGAGACAAGATCTTGCTATGTCATTTAGTTACCTGACTGGGCTCAAGTTTGCAATTTTCCTGCCTCAGGTTCCCAAAGTGGAATTACAGGTGTGTGTCACTACATCCACCTACTTCTTTCTCCATTTTGTACAATAAATTTGCTCTCACTCTTTTTCCTCCCACTTCCATTCAGCACTTTCTAATTCCTGATTTCCATCAGCCAGCCCTGCGCTTTGGTAGTGGGAGGTTTGATTTCATTATGGTTATGTTTACAATGGGACTTGTGGATTCTTGCTGCTACATTGGTAGTGTTTCTACTCAGAAAGCTAGAAGACTCTTTTAGAGCCAACCTTCAGCTTCCCAGGAACTAGGTTAGGGGTGTTTCTCTTCCTGGTCGCAAATGACCCCAGACTAATATGCTGGAGTAACACCCAAGCTTTTGGGAAGCAAACTGCAAGCAGCAGGAGGAGGATCAGCAGGAGGAGGTGTCCTTGCCTCCTATGTCAGTAATAAGACACCCGCATGTTTCTTCTCTGACAACTTCTTCTACCGTCACAGACATTTGTGCTGGTTGCAGATGGGTAGGTCACATAAATTTAGTGTAACAACTACACTTTACAAAGCTTTATCTTAGGAGTAAAGATAAATTAAACCAAGCTGGGCCAGGAAATCAGTATGGCATTTAATAATAAGAAGACGCTCGTCTAGCAATATACTTTGCCATCTTTTTTTTTTTTTTTTTTTTTTAACACCAGACATGATGAGAACTCTGAGGTAAAAATGGGTAGATATTTTCTGAGGCTTTGGCTGGAGATGGTGATGTCAGAAACTAGAATTCTTACTTGTTAGGAATATTGTCTTTGAAGCTGTGGAATCTCTTAGGTCTTTAGTGACACCTGCATACCTTCAGGGGTCACAGGATGAAATGAAGGTCCCCTTCCTTTCTTTCTGAGGGCATTGGTTCTTTTTATTTCCCCCATCTTCTCTGGACTCATGAAAAAAAAAAAACAACCCATGGGCTGAGGATATAGCTCAGTGGCACAGTGCGTACCTGGCAAGCGCAGGGTCCTGAGTTAGATTTCTGGTACAAAAAACCCCACAAAAAATAAAAACAAACAAAATTTTAAGTCTAAGCAGCCACTGTGCTGCATCTTGGCAGGGGTTTGGTGTGACAAATTCCTTACCCGTCCTGACCGTCAGCTCCCTCAAATAATTAAAATAAACACGCACCCTATAAATTTTGCCACAATGAACAAATGAGATGACACAGAAAGAGCCTTACCTGTAGTTATAGAGGCTACAGGACAAAGGCAGCTTTTTGCCTTTGTTATTATCATTCATCAGATACACATCCATTTTAATGTTTAACTTAATGCATTCACTACCCCATAGCATTGATGGTGAGGATGTGTTTTTTTCTTCTCTTGCTATCCTCCTTTTCTGTGACAGCTCCAAAGACCTGTCTCCTAGAGGGTACTCCCTGATTCCTGGGTACTGTCACCGCCAGCAGGGAAAGCTGGAAAAATATGTCCAGAGTTGGGCCGTTATTACTAATCCTGCCACACAGTGTCGCTGTTGCAGCAGTCTTGCTAGCGGGTGCCATCTTTCCAGTCCAGGGCTGGGTGGTCTTAGGAACCAGATTTTAGGAAGTACTCTGGAATATAGCAATTTGGCAGCAGCTGCTATATCTCACTTCAGTGTTCTGGATAGAGCACTTCTGTTTAAGCACTTCTTGTGATGGGAACGAGGCTGCAAGGGCATTGTGGGCGCAGGCAGGCTCCTTTCCTGGTGCTCTCTCAGCTGAGGCTCAGTCCCGTTCTCTTGTTTAATCACTCTGATATCTGAGTTGACACATCCAGAAGCTCCATGACAAACGGCTTCTTTGCATGTGCACGGCTTCCACCATGCTCAAGTAATCAGCTCTCTGGTTCCTGGCTGTACTGACTGCAGGTGCCTGGCCCAAACTGGCCCTCGTAGGGGACCCGCCCTGATAAATAAGCAGAAGGCTCACACCTTTCTGGGCACCTCTTGCCTAGACGAATTCCTTGGACCTGGATGTTGCTGCCAACACATGTGTGACTTGGGCTGGAACGAGGACTCAGTCAGAGTTGAAGGAATGTTGGAACAGATGTTAGTTGTGTGCTTTTGCCCATCTCTCAGGCCAGGTCTCAGGTTGTTAAGTGTATTTGAAGGTCTGCCACGAGGATGAGGAATATAAAGAGATGCCCAAGATTAATCATTTAATCTAGAAAGCAATTTGCCAAGCTTGATGTATAACATGATAACACGACATGGTTCTTTCCTTCCTTTTCTTCCTCTCTTCCTTCTTTCCTTCCTTCCTTCCTTCCTTCCTTCCTTCCTTCCTTCCTTCCTTCCTTCCTTCCTTCCTTCCCTCCTTCCTTCCTTCCTTGCTTTTTCTTTCTTTCTTTCTTTCTTTCTTTCTTTCTTTCTTTCTTTCTTTCTTTCTTTCTTTCTTTCTTTCTTTTTCTTTCTCTATTTTCTTCTTCTTCTTCTTCTTCTTCTTCTTCTTCTTCTTCTTCTTCTTCTTCTTCTTCTTCTTCTTCT
>NW_004955416.1:19403894-19408813 GCF_000276665.1 Chinchilla lanigera
TTCTTCTTCTTCTTCTTCTTCTTCTTCTTCTTCTTCTTCTTCTTCTTCTTCTTCTTCTTCTTCTTCTTCTTCTTCTTCTTCTTCTTCTTCTTTTCACCTTCTCTCTCTGTCTCTCTGTCTCTCTGTCTCTCTGTCTCTCTCTCTCCTGGGATTGAATTCTCTGTCTCTCTCTCTCCTGGCACTGGGATTGAACTCAGGGTCTTTTCACTGAGTTGTATCCTTAGCCCTTCATTTTTTACTTTGAGATAAGGTCTAAGTTGTCAAGTCTGTACTCAAATTTATACTCCTTTTGCCTCAGCCTCCCAGAAGGTTGGGATTACAGCCTCCCAGTGTGCTGCTTCAGGCTTCTACTTTTTTCTTTGACACTTCTCTCTTGTCTGAATGTAACTTATACTTACTTATTTGCTTTATAATGGGGCTTTATAATCAGCGATGGGCTGCACATATGATGGTGGTCCCATAGATTACAATAAAGCTGAAAAATCCCTATCTTCTAGTGACATAATAACCATCATGTCCTAACCCAATGTATTTATTAGTCTGGCTTTGTGGTGATGCTGATGTAAAGAAGCCTACCCTGCTGCCAACTGTATAAAAGTGCAGCACAGAAAATTGTACACTTACCTGATACTTGGTAATGATAACAAAGGGCTATGTAGTAGGTTTATGTATTTACTGTACCACACTTTTTATTATTATTTTTAAGTGTACTCTACTTACTGAAAAAAAATTTACTGTCAAACAGAATGCCATGCGATACCAGGAGCAGGCTCAGATGTCTCAGGTCTGTGGTGTCCCCTGATTGTGTCTCGGGGCCATGGTGAGTGACGATCTGTACCAGGTACGTTTGTGTAAGTGCACTTTATGATGTGGGCGTGATGATGAAGTTGCATTGCACCACATTTCTCAGAACATGTCCTGTCATTACGTGACATTTGAAAGTATCGAGCAGTGGGCCAGTGACTTTACTGTCCTCATCCCCCAAAGCCTTAGGTTTCCTTGGTTAAGAACAAGTCCAAGGCTACAGGCTTTGAAGATAGTTGACCCTTAGATCTTGCATCTGTGAACTTGACAACTGCAGATATATATACTTCTTCCTGAGAAGAAAAAATTCATAATCCCCCAAATATATTAAAATTCATTTTGGCTGCATGTGTTTAAGTGATGTTAGCTGCTGTAGCAGATTAACACTACTTCTCATAGATTAACATAATGAAAACATATTTCTCTCTCAGACCAGATTCCCCATCAAACTGGTTGGGAAGCTTTTCCTGTGGCTTTGCAGAATCTGCAGCCCTGCTAGCTTGAGTCTCTGCCCTCTCCCAAGTCCTCAGAGTTCTTTTCATTTACTGATAGGGTGAGGAGAGAGAGTGTGCAAGACACATGTGTCTTCTACTCACTGGCCAAGGTGAGACAAGACCATGACGTCATTTCCTGGTCCTGCCTAGTTCCCGTGGGCAGCCCCGTCTCCACGGCAGCACTACACCACAGAGATGACTCATTCTTCTTTGATGCCCAGTCAACCATCTTTAAAGGGGTACTTGGGACTCAAATGACTTCTGATCCTGAAGAACTTCAACCTTTAATCTCACCAAGGTCACTTTTCCAACATTAGCAGTGAAAACTACAAGAAAGGGCATCAACTCAGGGGAAAGGTCTAAATTCAGATCAGGCATCCTGGGCCATCCTGTCTGTCCTTGCAAGGTGATCAGCGAGCATGAACGTGTATCCATCTACTGACATATTACTTTGAAAGGCAAAATCCCTCCATAGATTGTAATAAAACATACGTAACATGTATAATTCAGCACCCTTTTATGTAAGAAGTAGCCATACCACTAATACACTGCTGGAATTTTTAATTGGTTTAGCCACTTAGAGAAGAAATCGGTATTGTATCTTAAAGGTGAAAATGTGGGCATGCTGGGGCTGGGGATTTAGCTCAGCGGCACAGCGCCTGCCTGGCAAGCGCAAGGTCGTGAGTTCAATTCCCGGTACCGGAGAAAAACCAAAAAAAAAAAAAAAAAAAAAAAATGTGGGCATGCTGTGACACAGCCAACTCCATCAATATCATCAGTAAAGATTTATTTCCCAATCAACAACCCAAGATGGCCAAATAGTGCAAACAGCTGCATCTATAAATGACTCCCAGAGGTTGCATTTTTCAATAAGATGATATCTGAAAAGCAGGGAATAAAATGACCGAGTCCATGCAGAGAAGAAATCAATTCTGCAGGAATGCTGCTGTCAGGACTGGATACACCGACAGTGAGTTTCTAGATGGTGGAGCTCCTTCTGCTGTTTGCCCCGGACATTCTCACTGTGAGCCTGCCTGAGAGAATTGAAACAGGTCGACAAATCTGTGTACAGAAGAATCAGTGTGGTTTTATCCCATAGTTCCCATGGGACGGGATACATGAGAAAGAATCATCAAGTGCACGGTAACATTTTAACCAGTTTTTTTTATTAACAGAAGGATCGATTCAGGATGAAAGGAAATATTGTAGAATTTATCCGCTATGGGACAAGTGGAGCTTTCTAGGTAACATTCTGCTTCTCAGACTGGCTACTAGAGTAGTACAAAAAGAGCATATACATCGCGACATTTGTCCTACACTTTCTCTTAAATATCTGGGGACCTCGCCTCTTGAAAATATGCTGGAAATAGAAAAGGTGTGTAAAGTCAAACAGGCCTTTGCGAGAACAGCTGTTCTTCTTGCAGGGTAATTTTGCCTCTCCCTGCAGGGGACATATGGCACTGTCTACAGATATCTCTGATTGGCCTGACTAACCAGGAAGGAAGTGTTGCTACTGGTATCTAAGAGGCAGAGGGCAGGGGTCCTGGTCAATACCCTAAAATGCACAGGACGAACCCTGTTAGGGTTTAGATCTAACCTATCATTTAGATGCCCAGTGTGTGGAAGGTGATTGGGTCATGGGGCTCTGGGCTCAGCGGTGGATTCACCCACGGAGGTGGTCACTGGTGGTCACTGTGGTCACTGGGGCTGTGCCCCCGACTCCTTCCTTCTCTCTGCTTTCTGGCTGCCTTTGTCCTTACACCGTGTTGTTTCGGCTCTGCAACCAGCTGCCTTTGGACAGAAACCACTGGAAACTGTGAATGAAGCAAACCTCTCCCCTCATACACTGTGGGTTGGGTAGTGTGTCTTAGCAACGGGCTCATACAGCCCTCCTCTCCTAACAAAACGTTACCCCTCCCCACATGTCAATAGTGTCTCTCTAGACTCAGGCATAAGGATATTAGCAAGGTATGTGTGGTAGCTTACAGCCTGACAGTGAAGCAGGAGGCAGAAAACGGATAAAAGCAGACACAGGAGCTTTAAAAAATGAAATTTACAAAAGCATATCCATGTATCACCTTTTAGCATGAAGGCAAAGAACTCCATGCATGCCAATAACCCCTGACATGATCCCTGATTCAGAGCATGAGTTGTAATAGCTGCTCAAATAATGTTAATATATTCAGTTTAATAAAACAGATGGGAGATCTTTATTACCTGCAGCTAAGCGGGGCCAGTGATGGCAGAGACTGACATCCATGATAAACAGACATCGCTAGGGACTACTTGCCCCTCAGTGTCCTATGTATTAGAGACAGGATTTATGTGGGTAAGTGCCTACATTTAGGAGCCCCAAGGACTAGGCTCCTCTCTCAGCTCTGTGACCTTGGACAATTTTAAGTCTTCTGAGTACGGGAGATTATAATGCCTATTATCCTGAGAGCTATGAAGGCTCAATAAAAATACCTGTAAAGTGCCTGATGTGTTGAAGGCACTTGATAAATGACAGCTCTTATTATATAGTAAACGATTAATAGTTTATGACAATAAAAATATGACCTACATAGTCAATGATTAATAAATGATACTTTGAAGAATAATCTGATGTCTTGACATGCATATTCTGGCACTTGGAAGATCAAAAGTAATTGGCACCACCCTGCTGGCCTGATCTTGGGGGGCTCCCTTGCCCTTTCACAGACAGCTGGAAGAGTTTCTGAGACAGAAAGGAGGAGGAAAGAAGCTACGAATTCAGACAGTCTTCAAGGACCAGAAGAGGAAAGGAGCTCAGAGTAAATGAACTAGACATGGATCAACTGATGGTGTTACTACCATGCTGAACTTCCTCAACTAGCATCAGTGCGGAGCTTGCCTGTTCTTGCTCTTGCAGCCGGGGAAGCAAGGGAACTCCACGGAAGCAAGCTGAAAGCTTCACTTGGTCACATCTGGCAGAAAACCCCACATCAACAAGACAGTCAGGCGTCTGAGAGGTTTTCAGGTATTGGTTCGACCTCCTCTTCCACTCCCGGCCTCTCCCGGCTTCCCCTTCAGACAGGACTGGTCAGTGTCCCGGCTCTGCACCTCGCTCACTCTATGGCCTTATTACCCGGGGTAAATAAAATGCAGCTTAAAGAGAACGAAGTGACTTCTCGCAAAGCCTCAGTTTCCTTCCCTGTAAAATAGGGATAGTAGTAGCTCTTATTTCTACGTGTATTGTTTAATACATATCAAACATTATTAAATAAAAATTAAACGCATGTATTCAGTGACTATTAAACATTAGTTGGCATATGATAAGAGCTTGAACGGTACCTGTTCTTTGTATTATTGTTACCACTCCCAGGATGGTTTTGGGTGGAGATCTTATTGAATGTTACCCTGATAATCTTGGTCCTAAGTAGCAATGGTCTTAAGGAGAGTTCATCTACTGGCTGTACAGTAGTTTTACATTAATTCTTTTTTTTTTTATTTTAAAGATAAAAGGAGGGAAACATTAACAGACACACAACATTTTACAACATATCACAAGCACAATACAGACAACACAGAGTTACAAACAAAGTGGTAGGGAATTAACAATGGTGGTTGTATTACATATTGATATCTTCAAAGTGGCTTCTC
>NW_004955416.1:19415183-19464718 GCF_000276665.1 Chinchilla lanigera
AGCCACTCCTGGAACACTGGCTCTCGCTGTGCAGGGTGCGTGGGGCTGAGGGTTTGTTCGCCCCGCCCGCAGCCAGAGAAGTTCCTGGGGCTTGGGCGGCGGGGTCCTGATGCATGCGCTGCCCTCAGGGAGTAGCTGGGAAATACCTGGCTCTCTCCGCACGTTTCAGCTGGGAACCGTGGCGGTGTGGGCGAGCACAGACCCAGTAGTTTTACATTAATTCTTAAAACTGAGTACAAGCTGGGCGTGGTGGCATACGCCTGTAATCCCAGCACTCAGGAGGCTGAGGCAAGAGGATTGTTGCAAGTTCGAGGCCAGCCTGGGCTACAAAGTGAGCTCAAGGCCAGCCTGAACTGCATAGCAAGACCCTGCCTCAAAAAGACAAGAAAAAAAAAATTGAGTACATGACTTTTGTTCTCTTTTGTTTTATTTTAAAGAGAAAAGAACAGAAACAAATGAACAAACACATAAGACATAAACAAAACAACACAAAAACAATAAAATGATGCAGAATTTCAAACAAGGTGATAGGGAATTAATGATGGTTGTTGTATTACATATTATTATCTTCAGATTAATTACTCAGATAACCAGATATAGACATCTAGGATTGATTAAACAATTATGAGCATATTTTTCTTTTCTTTTTTGGCAATAGTTCACACAATGTCATTTTTATCATAGTTATGGCATGGGAAGTGGATATTAACAATAAGAAGAAACTGCTGTGGAAATGACACACTCCTTTTTTTTTGAGGCAGGGTCTCACTGTGTAGTGCAGGCTGGCCTTGAACTCATGGCAATCCTCCTGCCTCAGCCTCCTGAGTGCTGGGATTACAGGAGTGGACAATCATGCCTGGCATCTTTATTGATATATCCCAAGTGTGATTTTAGATGTTCTGGATTATTTATATTTTTCTTTTGTATAATTGCCTGTTTTAGAAGGTAATACGGTGGTACCTCAGTTCACGAACTTCATTTTTTTCCACAGTTCTGGCCACAAACTGAATTGGTTGTGAACTGAATCAAATTCAATGTTAGGTTTAATGTTGGCCTTATGGGGAAACTCGATTTTGTTTGCAACAATTTCAGTTTGTGGTCAGAGTCATGCACTGAACTGAAATCAAAATGGATCAAAGATCTAAATATTAAAACAGAAACAATCTTCTGGAAGACAAAATAGATAAAACTGAAGTCATACGCATAGGCAAGGAGTTTCTGAACAGAGCCCCAGTTGCACAAGAAGTAATAGCAAGAATCAACAAGAGGAATCACATCAAATTAAAAAGCTCCTAGAGGAGGGGAAGGGAAGGAAAAGAATTAAGTTATTTTATGTACAGGTAGAAATTCCCTGTGATGAATGTGATCAATGTGCATGACAAATATGTACATTGAAAATAAAGGTAAAAAATAAAAAGCTTCTGCGCAGCAAAGGAAACCACCAATAGAGTGAAGAGACAATTTACGGAATGAGAAAATTTTTTTGCCAGCTACTCCTCAAAGGACTAATACCTAGAAGATGCAAAGAGCTCAAAAAAAGCAGACACCCCAAACTGAAAGACCCAATTACAAAAGGCCATCTGAAATAAGTAGACACTTCGCACGTAAAGAAGTATAGATGGCCAATAAATGCAGGAAAAAGTGTTCAACATCGCTGGTGAATCGAGAAATGCTAATTAAGACAACACTGAGATTCCATCTCACTCCATAAAGAATGACTATGTTCAAGAAATCAGACAACAACAAATGCTGGAAGAACACTTCTTCATTGTTGGTGGTAGTGTAAACTAGTACAAACACTGCGGAAGTCAGTAAGGAGATTCCTCCAAAAACTAAAACTAGAAATTCCATCTGACCTAGGTACTGTCTTCTCCTTCTAGGTATTTTCCTTTAACATATGATGTTCAAGACATCATATTACAGTGACACTTGCATACTCACTTTTATAGCAGCACAACTCATAATAGCAATAGCTAAGTCTTGGAATTAGCCTATATATCCATTAACAGATGAATGGATAAAGAAAATACGGTATTTGCACACAATGGGGTATGTGTATTTTGCCATAGGAAGGGTAAACTTGAGTCATTTGTAGGAAAATGGATGCGCCTTGAGACCATAATGTTAAGTGGAGCAAATCAGACACACAAGCTTAAATATCACATGGTTTCTTTTATGTGAGAAACACAAGATATAAATAAAGTGGAAAATAAAAGACTGACAGTAGGAAGTAGTGAGATGGATCTTTTGGCATATGGGAAGGAAACTGAGATATAGAAGGGGAGAGGAGAGGAGGAAATTGAGACTTAAAAAAAAGGGGGGGAAGAGCTGGCCGTGGTAACCTGCAATTCCAGCTCTCGGGAGGGTGAGGCAGAAGGATCACCATGAGTTTGAGGCCAGCCTGGGCTACACAGTGAGTTCAAGGCCAGCCTGAACTGCATAGTGAGACCCTGTGTCCAACAAAGCAAAAAATGCAAAGCAAAACAAATCAAAGCAGGGGCTGGGGATTTAGCTCAGCGGCAAAGCGCCTGCCTGGCAAGCGCAAGGTTGTGAGTTCGGTTCCCGGTACCGGAGAAAAACAAAAACAAACAAACAAACAAAAAAACAAATCAAAGCAAAGCAAAACAAAACGACGCAACAAAAGAGGGGGAGGTTATGAAGCACTGTATACATGCACCAAGGCCCTGTGAGGGGCATGATAATTATGTACTTCAAACACATAACTCTCCCTATATAGTTGGATATATTGGAGATATATATATATAGCTCCAACAGATGCAGGGAGGAGGAGGAAGAGGAGGAGAGAAGGGGATTAAAAAAAGAATTAGGAAATGTCATATACATGTACCAACTCCCCATGATGAATGTGATCATTATGTACTATAAAATGTACCCTTCCAAAAAGAAAAACAAAAAACAAAAACCAAAATACTGCCAGAGAGTGTGGACTGTGAAGTCCATGAATTCCATGAGCCTTCACAGAGGTCCTGGAGGTTTTGGTTGACAGATTGGAGATTGCTCAAGTTGGGTTCCTGGATCACAGCGTTCCCAGAACCCCCTCCTTTGACCAGTTCCTGGTCATCTCTCAGGTGCCGGCTTTGGTGTCACCCCCTCTGTTCATCGTGGATGTGCCTCCCCTCTCTGCCCTGTTGTGACAGTCCCCGCACAGCCTGGGTGTCCTTGTCCATTTGTCACTATCCGTCAGGGTCTGTGCTCGAGAGACTCCTGCTTGTGTTCTTTCAGTGCCTGGCAAGCAGCTGGCGCTCAGCGTGTGTACAAATGCACTTGGGGACAAAGCAGGAGGAGGAGCGGTTTCAGAGACATTTAGTTGAGCTCACACCTCAGCTGTCACCGGAACTCTTCTGTCCTGTCATTTGTAAAGTAGGGAAAACAGTGTCTGCCTCCAAGAGTTTTGGGAAAGGCCGAATGAAATCTGTTGGGGGAAGTACTGTACTTCTAAGGCAATGTTAGTTAATATTTTTTAGTTGAAAATAGTTTATTTCAAAGACATCAGCAATGGAAACTACAATTCTGTAGTAATTTATGTCTTTTATTAGCATTATGCTCTTTTGATTATTCTTTTAAAATTTTTTTTCTTAGTATATATTTGCAGTACAGAATGATTACATTAATCGTGGAGAGTTGGTACATGTATATAATGCATCTTAGTTAAATTGTAATTAAGCTCGTTTTATTTTACTGGCTATACTAATGTACGTATACCAAGGCTAATACATATTTTCAAGGCAAGGCTGCCTACAACTTAGCCCACAGGGACCTGTCAGGGAGCAGAGCTGTGCCCATCTTGGCCTTTTTCCACCCAAGAACATTTTCCTGAGGATCTCATTCTATTAGCAGGACCTTGAGCTGAGTAGGTTCTGGGAAGGCCAAACTCTGCCAGGTCAATGGCTCCCCGAACACCCGGTAACAGTGAGCAAGGAAACAGAAGCTGAGCCTTCAGGGCACCTTCCCTTCCTCATCATTTAACCACAACATGCAGAGGGAAGTTGTGAGTCTGAGTCTTAATTCTGGGAGCCGGCAGGCGCTTCTTCAGTGAACGGTTTCCACTCTGACACTTGGGGTCATGGAATTGATTGGTGAGATGGCCCGGCTTGATAAATGAGGGTTCCGCCAAAGCTTGCTGTTTTTGAATTTTGAAATTCTTGACCTGCTTACAACCGGGGAGCTCCAAGGACAGATAGTTCTGTTTTCTTCCAGGAAAAAGAGCCTTTTTCATTGAAATAAATTTTTTTCTGTAAGTTCCTTGTGAAGCATGTCCACGCTATGTTGCTTGCTTTCTATAATCTCTGAGATAATGCAGGAACCTGCAATGAGGTAGCCCTCTCTCCTTCTACTTACAAATTTGGAAATAAGGGAAATGAGGTTGCTTTCTCCCATGGAAATACTAACCAGGCCCAACCCTGCTTAGCTTCTGAGATCAGACAAGATCGGGTATGTTCAGGGTGGTATGGCTGTAGACGAGGTTGCTTTCTGAAAACTGAAAAATCCATGCTGGATAGGATTACTTACCTGTAACACTAAATTGTAACATTATTTGTAAGAAAATACGTGAGCCAAGAGTGGGAAGACACCCCAAACTCCAATCAAGTGTAAAAAGCATGGGTCTAGAGTTGGCAGGAATCCATTTTAAATCATGGCAGCACCATCTGTTGCTTGTTTAATCTTCTTAGTTTCTCTAAATATTAGCATCTTGCAGATTATGGGTTGAGATGTATACAGCACAGAATTTATTGTAACAAAGTATTGTATCCAAAGCACCTTGGGCAGTGCTGGTGCATCAGGTAATTGAGTAAAAGGTTCTTATCCATGTCACCATCTTCATCACAAAGGCTATTAGGATGCAGTTTCCCAGAGGTGGGATTATTAGATGTGACGATAGAATTGAAAAGATTTGTCAGTGCTCATAGGAACGCTTACCATACGTCAAACTCTCAGCTAAATGCTGTTCGATGTGTGGGAACTCAACCACACTGTGGGGCAGGTGCTCTTCTGATATGCATTTGGCACAACAGAAAACCAAGGCATGGAAACAAGGTCGCAGGTGGGATGTCAGCTCCCGGTTTCTATCTCCGGAACTTGTGTCCCGAGCCACCGACTAGGTTAGCATGAATGCAATTAATTGTTGGTCCATTGCAAAGAAAGACTAATAATGAGAAGGGAAACGGCAAACTTGGACAGCAAGGCAGAAGAAAGTGATCCATACTGCAGAAGGTGTAAAGACACAGCAGGAAGCCACCTCTGTAATCAGACCCCTTCACTTCGTTTAGTGTTTTATCAGCAATATGCGTAGGCTTTTTCATTGTTCTCCATAGATAAAGTTGTCTATAACATATAACATTATAGCATAATATAAATATATATGCACTTACCATAGTTTAAACATTATCAACAATTCTCACATTCAATGCTCTATGAAGATATACTGTCCATTGACTTTCACAGTAATATTTCCTTCTCTATTTATTTGCAAAATATTTACTGCAGATGTACTCTTTGTCAGTATTGCATTGCAGAGGTACCCTTGGAGGTACTCTGATTTGAGCAGCATACTGAGAGCTAAACAGCGGCACTCCATCAATTTACATCTAAGGAGGCAATACCTTTTCTAGTATATTCGACTTTCCTAGGTTCTGTGTAAGCTGGACTGCAATTGTGATCTCATACATTTAAACATCCTCATCCTTTATACACACCAAGGAACTGCCTGATGGTTTGTGTTCTGATTCATGCATTTCACAGGCACCAGTCTTTTGGTTGGTGTGGCAGTAATGTTGCTCATTGTAAATTAATAAGCTGACATTCTGAATTGCTCACCACTCTCTACAAATTGTGTTAATGTGACACTATTTCTGAGAAATTGAAATGTTCTTTCTGATTCTTGGAACACTAATTACCTGCTTGAAGAGTACGCTCTGGAACTTGGTGAGCTCACCAAAGTAATGGAGCCTTTTTTGAATTCTCCTGGGTTTGACTGATAAACATGAGTATTTTTTGACAATATAACAAACACAATAAAACTTCCTGACAAGTCATTTTGAGTGAAGAAAAGCAAAGAAAGAGCACTATCTTTAGACTTAAAATATTAGCAATAACGGTCTGTTCTCAAGGACTTGAAGAACATTGGAACTAATGTTGTCAGTAATAAATAATCATGGGGTGGAAGAGATGTTGGTCAAAGGATACAAAATTTTAGTTAGACAGGAGGAAAGAGGAAAAGGCATCATTGTTCTAAGAAGGCTTCAGGGATGGCTTGTACCTCTTTCTCAAATGGTTGGAACCTCTTTCTCAAAACTCCTAGTCAGGTCTATCTGTTGGAGGTCTGCATTATTTCTTTGAGTGTGTACCTTGAAAAATCTGCTTAATAAATCCATTTATGTCTCTTGCTGGTGTGTCTTGAAAATTCTTTTTCTGTGACGGAAGTCAGCAAACCTGCAACATATATCATGGGTAGGGTGAGTCAAGGGTCTCCATTTTCACTTTGGGGACATCTTTGGACCCTGACTAGTGACATTTCTTCTGATAAGACAGTGGCAGGAGGTAAATAAGCATCAGGGCTATGACTTTGGCTATCAAAGGATGATGGCTCCTCACAACAAAACCATCTTCTGTTGTCTCCTTTAGATTAGCGAGGGTGAGAGTTTTGATCCTTTGCCAGGCAGGGTCATAGCCTCCCCTTCTTTCCAATGATGTAAGAACAAGAAGATGGGTCTTCAGCCCCTTTGCATCCCTGAAGAATAGGGATCAAAGTCAGGGGGAGGGGGTTTGAGGTAGGATAGAAAAAATAAAGAAGGTAGGAAGGAGATAAGGAGAATCATAATTTGTAAATCGTAATTTGTGCTTTAAAAAAGACTGCAGCTTCAGCACACACAGTTACCTGAGGATATCCACATTGCACTACTTAGGTTTACTTCCGCTGCTTTCCTTCCAGGCTAACCACACCCAAAAGCCCTTCAAGATAGAATCAGGCCATGTGTAGTTTAGCTGATAAAGAAAAGAGCAGAAGCTTGATCTTAACATAAAGGAACAGATGGAGGGTTGAAAGAATGTTTTTAGGGGGAAACATCTAGCTCACTCACTTAAAAAAAAAATAGACTGGGCCCTGCCTTTCTCCTGTAATATGGGCCATTATCTTTCATGGATGGGGCGTCCTTTTTGGCAAGACCAAGATGGAACTTTCAATAGATTCACAGATTCCACAGATTTCCACTGCTAAAAATGTATAAATATTCCCAGCTCCAAGTTACAGCATGCCTCTTTCTTGAGGACCAACGCTGTTTTGAGTGTGTACTTCTGTACTCTGCTAGGATTTGTTGCCAGGTAAGTGATTATCACAAAAAATGTTGTGGACACAACTGATAATATGTAGTTGAAAAATTTTTAAAGCCCTTAAACTATCAAGCATGTGTCAGGGCTCTTGACTGTAACACTGAATCCCAACTCTAACACAATAAGCAGGACACAATAAGAACAGATTCTGAGAAGGCTCCATGCTAGCTGAATTCAACATCCTCCCTGCTGTTAGGATTTCTGTCTCTGTTTTGTCTTTACAGTACTGGCTCTGTTTTTCAATCCAGGGCCTTTACACTGAGCTACATCTGCAAAGCCTTTTAAAAACAGCTTGAGATGGGTCTTGCTAAGTCGCTAAGTTGCTCAGGCTGGACTAAAACTTGCAGTCCTGCCTCAGCCTCCCAAAGTGCTGGGATTACCTTCATGTGTTACCAATGTCCTGCTGTCTCTGAAGTTTCAACCCATTCTTTCAGGTTGATGTTTCTCACAAGGAACTACCACACCTCAGGGAGTTCTGAACTTACAACTGTGTCTCTGTAATATAAAAGGAAAGAGAACATTTTCAGAAGCAGTTAGAAAGCTCTAGAAGAAGGACTGGTTGTTCTACCTTCATTCTCTTTTAGCAATTTGGGAGCAATCATTTGGTTGGATGGAGCTCTGTGGTTGGCTCAATAGCCTAGGTTACTTGATCGGAATGGGGAGGAGAATTCCTCCAAAGGCATAAGGGTGCAATTGTTGGGAAAGAAAATCAAATATTATGTGTATGTAAGACAAAACTTAGAATATACTAAATGTAATAAATGATAACACCACACTTTATAAATTGAGTACTTTGTAAGGAATTATACTAAGGGCTTTTCATATACTTCTTTAATCTTCATAATAATCCTACGATGTAAGAACTATAATTATTTCTATTTTGCAGATTAGAAGCTGAGAAATTTTTAAATTTAAATTTTTACAAGACAACACAGCTGCAAAAGCATAGAGCTAGGATTTAAGCTTACATATGTCTAAATCCAAAGGCAGTGCACTTTACCATTACATGAGTGTATTTGAATTTATGTTGTCAGATTACTGATGATGCTTATCAGATAATTATTGTTTTCTAGTTTCATGATAAAAATTATGAAGTTTTGTTAACTATATTTTGCAAATTTTTTTCATAAAACAATTTGAATTTTCATAAAAATCATCTTTATATCTTCACTGATTGTTACGTTCTTTTTTATTATTCTATTATCCTTTTGTCTTTTTTTACACTTTTATTTTTTCACTCTATTTTATTGGTCATACAAATTAATGGGTTTATTTTGGTTGATTCACACATGCACATAGCATACTGTGTAGTTGTTATACTCATAAAATGCACTTATCCCACAAGGATTGAATTAGTCTGTTCCAGGTAAAATTCAGTTATAAGATACCTTTAACTAATATTTCCATATCATTTACACATTATTTTTGTTAACCTATAATTTAATATGTTGTGTTACCAATTCAGTTCATATAAATGAATCAATGACTTAAAGAATTTTAGACATTAGTGAGTATATGCAAATTCCTTCAAAAAGATTTATAAATGTATCTACACATTTAATATTAACATTAAAATGGATAGTTGTATAATTACTATTTGGGTTAAGAACTACACCATCTCTAGTACTTTACGTGGTCCCACGCACTATCCTGAATGATACCATTCTTTCCTTTCTCATCTGCCTCCTTAACCATTTTCCTGGCACTTATGTCTTTTATGCCTTTCCTTTCATTGTAGTTTTACCACCTATGAATGTATCACTATATGACTTATTCTTTACTTTTACCTATTTTCTGTTAATGAGATTATACTTATTTTTCTGTCACTTGCTTCTTTTGCTCAATATGCTTTTAAGATTCATCTACATTGATGCACTTAGTTCAGATTTAGTTATTTTCACTGCTGAGCATGTTCATACAAGAGCATGAACTTATGAAGACGTTTACAAACTGTTCTGTTATTAGTACGCATTCTGGTTGATTTGTTTGCAGTTGCAAATGCTCAACTTTACCAAGCTATTTTCAAGTATCTGTACCATTCTTATAGCATTTGACGCAAAAAAATTAATGCTACAGTTCATCACAAACTAGCAAACAGTGAACAGGTTTTCAGGCAAAAGCAGAATCTCTTTATTTAGGACAATTGAATCTGTTAGTTTATTCATTTTGTATAAATAGTTGAGAAAGATTTTTAAAAGGAGGCAGAATGATGACTAGCTGAAACTGGATTTCAATGAATTGTCATTCTATCTATTCCTAGTCCAATACATGGTCTGATAAGAATACTTTTCATGGACATAAAATTATTGAAGTTTTTTTATATATGTCCATGTAAACCACTGACCTCTTGTAAACCAATCAAGCTTTATTTCTCAAACACATTAAAAACAATGAATTTTTAAAAAGTGATGAATTTTTTTAAAAGGCAGATTTACTTTTAAAGCTTCATTTTATTGTTGCAATACGATAATCATATTTATGGGATGTAATGCAATATTTTTGATTCATGTGTACATTGTATGACAAAATCTGGGTAACTTACATACTTATCACCTCAAAAGTGAGTTTTATTTAACATACCAAAGAGACATGAGCTAGGGATGTAACTCAGTGACAGAGCACCTGGCTAGCATGCACAAAACCCCAGCAACCCCCCAAATACTTAAAACATGCTAAAGCTACAGAGGTAAACTTAAGGAACATTCCTCAAATCAAAAGAAGTATGAGTTCTGACATGCTGAAGAGCTTGAAAAATTATCCTGAGTGCTAATCACAAGTACCAATCCAGTAAGAGGCTGGAAAAGCTTCTGACAAAATGAAAGTAATAATGACACTGTCTGATGCCAGAGATGTCAAGAGTGCGCCAAGTAAACCAGCAATCACTGTGGTCTGAGAGCTCCGGGAGATACTTGACTTTACATTTGGATAAAGCCACTGAGAGACTGCATGAGTTTCCTGGAAGCCAGAAGAACAAAATCCTAATCTCTGGGCTGCAGAGCTTCTGGGAGAGAGCTGTTCCTTGCCTCTTCCAGCTTCTGGTGGCTCATTTGTGACATGTTTTGGCATCATTTACAAGCATCACTTGCTTCCCTTGACTTGTAGCTGTATCACCCCAGTCTCTGTCTCTCTTTCCATCACTATTTCCTGTCTCTGATCTCCCTAGCTCTCTTCATCACAGTTCTCTTAGCATGGCATTCAGCACCCACTCTGGTAAGCTCCTCGTCTCAAGATTAAATCACACCTGCAAAAACTTAACTCTGTGAGGTGACACTCACAGGTTCCACCAATCTGCAGGGGCTACTCTTCAACCCAACATGGGCGGAGTGGGACTATTGGGGTATGTACCTGACAGCATGCACACTGACTTTTTGTTCTGTTTATGACTGAAATCACACATTGCAAGAACAAAGGTTAAAAAAAATTTAATCAATAACACTTTGTGAGCCATGATGTAGATGTAAGTAGGGTTACTGGGAAAAAATATTGATGCAGCACCAGCTAATTTACAGCAAAAAAAAGGGGGTTGTCACACTAAATAAAGAAGTGGCTCTTGAGTAGGAAACCACAAAATGCTTCCCCACAAAGAATAATTGGTACTTAACTGTAGGGCTCCTAATCTTGATTTAACACTGATGGAAAAACTGAAAATTGTGACTAAGAGCAAGCTGTGGTCTCTACATGTGCAGCGGGCTTACTGAGAAACAGGCGATTACAGCAACACTGATCTTCTCCAGTGGACGGGGCTGCTTTAGGTGGAAGTGGTACATGTTCATCTTTGAAATGAGGGTTGATGCCCCACAAATATGTGCAACTATGTGCCAATTAAAATAAAAATAATAAAAATAAGTCTAAAAATAAAGAATAAAATTAAAGTAATTTTTTCATAGTGTTCTTTTCCCCCTTAATTTATAAATCTGAGTATATTGAATAATATAAACTTGGGGTCTAAACTCACACATTAGCTGGGCATGGTGGTGCACACCTGCAATCCTAGTTTTGGGGAGGTTGAGGAGGAAGAAAGATTGCAAGTTTGAGGCCAGCCTGGGCTACATACATTGAAAGACTTTGTCTCAAAAACCAACCAACCAACACCCCTTATATTAGGAATAAAATATCTCTGTAATGAACAGTCAGAACAAGATATCAGGATTCCATTAGTAGGCTGAACTGTGGTGCAAAGGTTTGCTTCTGTGGGTTTGATTGGTTGCCAACAGTTAATGTTTATTTCCACTAGTGTTTTATCACTGAGTTTTTGTCAGTTGATTTTTTTGTGACAGTGGCGTATTGAGATCCCCCAATACAGTTGTATTAGTGCTTATTTGATTTTTCATGCCCATTAATATTTGTTTTATGTAGTTAGGTGCACTGGTGTTTGTTGCATATATATTTATGATTGTTATCTTTTCCACTTGGATTGTTCCCTTTACAAGGGTATATTATCTTTTATAAGGGTGACTTCTTTGTCTCTCTTAATTAACCTTGGCTTGAAATACACTTTGTTTGCAAATAGAATAGCTACTTCTGCTTTTTTCTGGGTTCCTGTTGCATGTAGTATTATTTTCTACCCTTTGACTTGCAGTCTATGAATTTCTTTTTGAATTAAATGTTTCTTGTATGCAGCATGTCATTGGAAGGCAGCAATGCTCACCTCTATACCACCAATGCAGGCATGCAGCATGTCATTGGATCTTGCTTCTTGATCCATTCTGCCAGTCTGTATCTTTTGATTGGTGAATTGAGACCATTAGCACTGATGGTTATAAGTGATATGTATTGACTTATCCTTGTCATGTTATTTTCCTATTGTTGGCTCCCTCTCTTTTTTTCCTCCTCCTTCTGTTCAATTATTTTCCTTGCCTGATGGATTCCTTCTGTTTAGGTTCATGGTTGTAGTCTTCATTGTCTCTCTCTGCAATGTCCTTTAAGACATTTTGGAGTGCTGGTTTAGTGGTCATAAATTTCCACAGCTATTCTTTTTCAGGGAAGTATCTTATTTCTCTATCAGTTTTGAAAGATACTTTTATGGGATACATTAATCTGGGTTGAAAGTTATTTTTCTTTAGAATGGAATACTTCACTCCAAACTCTCCTTGACTTCAGGGTCTGTGCTGAGAAGTCAGCTGTGATTCTGATGGGCTTTCTTTTATAGGTGATTTGTTTCTTTTCTCTAACAGCTTTAAAGATTCTATTTTTGTGTTGACTTTCTGGAATCTTGACTATGCTATGCCTGGCTACAGTCTTTTTTTGATCATGGCTAATTGGAGTTCTATATGCCTCACTTACTGTATTTCAAATTCTTTTTCTCTACTAGGGAATTTTTCTGCCATGATGTGTGTAAACAGTCTTTTTTATATCATTTGTGCTACCTCATACTTTGTCATTGACTTCAATCAATTTTAAGTTATTCTTTGCCTCATATAACAGTCTCTGTATTGATTTCTTATGGTCCCTTGCTATTTTTAAGAAATCTTTCTTTTCATGATTGCTAACTGAAAGCCTGTCTTCTATATCTGAGACCCTGTCCTCACATTGGCTTAATCTGCTGTGGATACTTTCAGTGGAATTTCTATTCTTTTGGACATCTACTTGAATCTGCCTTATGAATTCCATTTCTTTGCTATGCTGAACATTAATGGCTTCCATAACTTTCTTAAGCTCCTCCACTTTTTTTGGTTTGTACCTGGTCTAGAGTCACTACATTTGGTTTTCATTGTGCAAGCCATCTCTGCAACTATCTGAGAAATTATTTCTGTTTGATTTTTTTTTCTAGAGCCTTATTCAATTGCTTTGCTGTTAACACTTCAGAGAGGCCAGGTGAGTCTTTTGGATTGTCCCATCTCATTGCCCCCTGAGTTTGCCTTTGGTGAACTAGATGTCTGGATTTGCATCTTGTTTAAGTGTCATTTCATTTTCTTTTCTTTTTTTTAGTTTAATTTCTGGGGTGATGCTTGTAAATTGCTATGGTGGGCTGCTTTATTGCTAATATTTAGAACTCTTAGGAATGACTACTTCTCTGAGATATCTTCTAAGTGTAGCTGGATTTTGGGGTTTAAGTCTGTGGCAAGATCCTACGTCTTCAATTTGTCGAGGATGAGAAGTTGCTGCCAATTTGATCAAGCCCCTGGTTCTTTGGCACTGTGCCACAGTATTTTCTGTAACCCTTAGTCAATCTCAGTCTTGGAATACTAGGAAGAGCTATTGGTTAGAACAGTTATGTCACTTTTGGCTATAGTGGTATGATCAGCAATGACAACAGTATTAAACACAGCCTAGAAAATGACAAACTGAGCTCACCATTAATTTGCCACCTTTAACCATCTGAACTAGATTTGTGGTTATATAACAAAATCTAAAACAAACCAGAAAATTATGTGCAGTATACAAATTCTTAATATGTCAATTTTTCCTGTGGGGGTTAAAATTTAAAATGGGTTAGGGGAAAAAAAAGAGAAGCGGAAGAGATTAGAAGGCTGGAGGACAAGGGGGATCATGCCCACTTTGGGAAACTGTGTGGAAGACTGGAGGGAAAGAAAGAAAGAAGAGATAAAAAGAAGAACAGAACAGAACCACAACCACAAAAAGGCTAGAAACCACATTCACACGCATATAAAAACAAGATCAAACAATGAAAGAGAAAAAACCCAAAACAAAAAACAAAAACACCACCATCTCAACAAAAAATAAACAAGAATGAGAGAGGAAAAAAAAAAAGGAAGAAAAGTCCACTTCCAAGTTTGTCTCTACTGTCACTGGTAGACAACGTGTAGAGACAGCATCCCAATCCATGGCAATACATTCCAGAAAGCCAGCAATACATTTCTGGTGGAGTAGTGGATAATCTCAGCAAGCTTGCACCTTCTGGCCTAGACTACTTATTCAGCCTGCAGCTATCAGAGTAGCTTCCTTGGGCCTGAGCCCAGCTGGGAGTCGCTAGATGGAGCCAGCAGCCACTCTGAGGTCTGAACTCAATTGGCCCCTCTCCAAGATGGCTCCTGGCCAATTGCTGTCTCTTGCAGGACTATTGAACCCTGAGCACTCACTGATAGCTAGTACAGTCCTTCACATCCACTGGCTCCTCTCCACTGCTGCGTCTTTCCGTGGAGGCATCTGAGGTTGCCAGTAGTAACCTGTGTCCACAGGTATAAACTGCTCTTCTAGTGCAGTGAGTCCTGCCTTAGGGAGAGGGTGCAGCAGCTACCTCCTTCTTTGTTGAAGTTTCTCTCTTTACTTTCTGCATGGGCTTCAGTTCATGCGTCCGATCCTTCCTGGGTCCAGGGGACCTGCTTTCCTCCTTATCGTCTTCCTCACATTGTTATATTCCAGTGTATGGATGGTGACTCTCAGAGAGGCTCTTTCTCTGCTGCTTCCCACTCCACTATCTTGGTGCTCAACCCCAACACCATTTTTAAAAAGAGGCTATTTTTGCCTCCAGCATAAGTTTTTGACCCTTCAGTCAAAGATCAGGTAGCTGAGTGTGTCTGCATCCTCTCTTCTGTTCTACTGATCTACATGCCTGTTTTTTGCCAACCAGACTGTTTTTATCACTGCAACTTTGTAGTATAACTTGAAGTTTGGAATTGTGATGCCTCCTACCTTGTTCTTGTTGTCCAGGATTGCTTTTGCTACTCTTGTTTTTTTTTTCTGGTTCCACATGAATTGTGGGACTGTTTTATCTAGTTCTGTGAGATTGCTGCTGGTATTTTGATTGGGATTGTATTAAATATACTTATCAGTTTTGGAAGTATGGCCTTTTTTTTTTTATTTTTTTTAATCTTTTTGAGACAGAACTTCACTCTGCAGTTCAGGCTGGCCTTGAACTCACTTTGTAGCCCAGGCTGGACTGAAACGCACAGCAATCCTCCTGCCTCAGCCTCCTGAGTGCCGGGATTACAGGTGTGCACCACCACACCTGGTATAGTATGGCCATTTTGACAATAATGGTTCTGCCTGTCAGGGACATCTTTCTATTCTCATGTCCATTTTGAGCTCCTTTTTACAGCACTGTAGTTTTTCTTGTAGAGGCCTTTCACTTCTTTGGTTAGGTTAATTTCTAAGTATTTAATATTTCTTGATGCTATTGTGAGTGGTATTATTTTCCTGATTCCTTTTTCAATGAGCTTATTATTGGTGTACAGGAACACTATTGATTTTTGTGTGTTGACTTTACATCCTGGTATCCTGCTGAGTTATTCATTCTAAGAGTCTTTCCTGGAATTTTTTTGGGGGTCTTCTATGTAGAGGATCATATCACCTGCAAATAATGAAACTTTGACTTGTCCCTTTCCTGTGTGTACTCCTTTAATTTCTTTCTCTTGCCTGATTGCTCTGGCTAATGTTTTGAAAACTATATTGAACAGTGATGGTGACAGCAGACATCCTTGTCTTGTTTTGATTTCGGAGGGAGAGCTCTCAGTTTTTCCAAGCCCATTTAATATGATGTTGGCCATTGTTTTGCTATAAATGGATTTCATCAGATTGAGATAAGGTCCCTCTCTACCTATTTTCTTCAGGTTTTATTAAAAATCATAAATGAAAGTTGGATTTTGTCAAAGGCTTTTTCTGAGTCAACTGAGATAATGTGATTTTTGATTGTGTGGTGCTGGAGGAAATGATTGCATGGGTCAAAAGGGGGCACCGTACAAGGCTAACTTGGCCCCTTATTCCCACTACACATAGTCAGTCCAGTGGAAACCTCTAGCTATCAGACCTTGCATGCACTTATGCAGCTTGGTGAGTAAAATGCTGTGATTACTGGTAGTTGCATTTCACCTGCCTCCAATGTATGTGCCTGTGGAAACAGGCATTTATTGTTGTTAAGTCTCTGCTCCACTGAGCACCCTCTGCTGTTGGGACCTGAGCCTCTAGAAAGCAGTGTTAGGCCACACGTGCTGACTATTGTTCCAGTGCCAGGAAAATGGTTAGCTGTTCTCTCTCTGCCATGCACTAGGAACACCCATGGAGTTAGCCAGTGGGTCTCTGGCACGTGAACTCGCTGATGTGTTTGCCATCTGTTTTAGGAGCTGCTAGTCTCCCTCTCAATTACCGTGTGTGGTTAGTGCCCCTCCTCAAAAGTCGAGCACATCTGTGAGCCCGTACAATACCAGGAGGAACAGTGGCGAGGTCTTAGGGAAGGACTTGCTTTAGTATTTTGACAGAACTGTGAAGTCAGCTCTCCGGAACACAGGACTTACCTCTTGGATACCCAAAATTGGATTTTTCTGCACAGCCTCATTGGAAAGTCTGCTTTCCCACTCATTGGTCAATCATGTCCTTTCCCCTCATGATTAAATCATCTTCCAGACAGTGATTTTAATGGCTTTAAACTATCCCATCAGACGAAGGAAGGTACGTATCATGATTTACTTTAGAAATCCCCTTTAAGGCCGGGAATATAGCTTAGTGGTACAGCATCTGTCTAGCAAGCACGAGGTCTTGAGTTTGATTCCTGATACTCCCCTCCAAAAATCCCCTTTTGTTGGATATTAAGATGACTTCTGATATTTTGCTTCTACCAATAATGCAACAACTTTCATTGCCCTAAATCTTTGTGAGTCTCTTAAAATTAAAAAAAATTTTAAAATGACAAGCAACCCCAAGATGCTAACTCCTATGAATATTATTGTCTGGGTTTTGGCTCATTTTCTGGGATTACTAGCAGCCCTCAAAACAGCTGCAGGCTCAGCTGTGCTGTAGAAGGGAAAAGCCTGAAGAGGCTCTGAATGGACTTCACACTCTGGTTGGGGGAAGGATGGCAGGCGTGGGACTATAAGGTTGCCATGGAGCTGGGCATGGTGGCGCACGCCTGTAATCCCAGCACTCGAGAGGCTGAGGCAGGAAGATCGTTTCGAGTTCGAGACCAGCCTGGGTTACAAAGTGAGCTCAATGCCAGCCTGAACTGCATAGCGAGACCCTGTCTCAAAAAGGCAAAAAAAAAAAAAAAAAAAAAGTAAAAATTGCCATGGAAGCATGCTTCTAGGCTAGACACACATGTTGGTATCTGTCCCATGTCTTAGAGTAAGTGATGACCAATGTATATAAAATGAAGTCCACATTGAGTTGGGAGGTTCCAGAGGAGACCCTAAAGTCATTTGCCTCTGCTCTGTCTCATGTCCCAGACAGGAAGTTCAGTCTGAGTTGTCTTCACACATGAACAGAAAAAAGTATAAAATATTAATGCTTTGCTACTGATTTTGTTGCAGACATTTAGAAAGCAATAGTCTCCTCCAAATCAATATGCTTTGAATTATGCATAACAGTATGACAGAGTCACACTTACATTGTCACCTGGGTTACGGGGGCCAGAGGAACAGGAGCAGAGACTCGTGGAAGATGCTGGCTGGTCCCTTCTCTCACTGTTTTCACTGCAGAACAATTCCAATCAGCAGCAGGGAATAGAAGTTTGTTACTCATCCAATAGCCCATGCCTCAGAACAACAACTTTGGAAGAAACCCAGTGAGTCCCTGAGATGATTCTCCCCCTTTAATGTTGGAGAGGGAGGGATGGTAAGTTGAACATACTTTATTTCTGCTTTCCTAGAAAAAATATGTACTCATTCTAGTAACTTTGGAGAATGCAGAGAAATTAGAGTAAAAATTGTTTTTCATTTAAACAGACTTTATTTATTAGAATGGGTTCCCAGCAGAATTGGTTAGAAGGTTCTGTAAAGATTTCTGCTTGGGTGCATTATGATTCTATCTGCTGCTGATCTCTTCAATTTTTAGAGATGGTATGACCTATGACCTTACTTCTTGGATAGATTTAGGAAGAACTGTTGATATTTCAGTTTGTTTAGCTTTTGTTGTTAGGATGGAGTGGTGACTTCCAGCCTTTTTACATGTGTGATTAAAAACTAGAAGTCTCAGGAAGATAATTAACAAAGAATCCTGTGGACATCCCAACAAGATCTGGACACTGCTAAGTATGTAAATGATCTATCTATCTATCTATAGATATATAACTGCTTTTATAGAAATTTCCTTAAGATTTATATAGCTTTGTATTTAGAATTCTTATACAATATTAATTTATATTTTCCATGTCATTAAATAATCTTGCTTACAGGTGTTAATGCTATAGTATCAGGTGGGGTAGGGACCAGAGGTGTTTTCTAGGTTCTTATTTTTCAGATCAATGAATTGGTCAGGACAATAGGTGGATGTGAGAGATTACCATTTACTTTAGAGCAGAAATTAGAGAAAAGAAAAAGAAGAAGAAGCATAAAGGAAGTGCTCAGAGAGAAAAGAGCCTTTGAAGGAAGAAGAGACGATGCGTCCCGCAAGCAGCACAGACCACGGCAAGGACAAGAGGGCACTTGTGACAAAGTCAAGTGCTGCAGTCCTTTATGTCTTCTTTGACAGTTGATCCAGGTGGTCCCTCTTGATTTCCTGCTAGCAGACACACTAGCTGCCAGGCTTGGCATGTCCTCATATCAGCAGATTGGTACCGGGTGCAGGCCTTGGCTTGCTGTCATGTCCAGCTGGGGTGCTGCTGTTCTGCGCCCATAGTTAATAAATCTCCTCAACTAGTATATCACACCGTACTGTTCCAACCACATTGTCTGCCCTAGCTTTTTACTACATTAACATGGAATCATCTAACGCAACTCAGAAATAAAGCACCGCAGAAGACTCATCTGTGAAGTCAAGAGAAGTTGGCAATTAAAAAATATTGATAATTTTGAATGTTTAAGATGACACAAAATTTAGCTCAGTTAAAAAATACCTAGTTCTGTCCTCTGTGTTACTATGATAAATAGAACATAGACTTTGGCTTGAGGGGCAGACACCGGGCCAAGGAGGAAGCTAACAGACAATGACAGCAAATATGACAAGAGTCATGGCCCATATGGGCACACATGGTACACTCTGGACAGAACTGTGGAGACCAGAAGAGAAGCACTTTACTCAGCTTAGGGGTCTTTCTTAAGTGGTAACAACTGAGCTGAGTTTTCAATGATGACAAAAATTCAGTCAGATAAAGACTGGTAGATGCCGTGGAAGAGCTGATGCCCTCAATAGAGGTCACTTCTGTGAAAAGTTGGAGGCAGGAACCAGGGATGGTACTGAGTAGCAGATGAAGCAGGATACATAAGGCTTGGGGTGATAGGAAGGACCAAGTTCCTTTATAATTATTCACTTAATTTTGGCCTCAAGCTGTCTTATTTTTTTGAAAAGGAACAGAAATTCAAATATCTGTGCACAGCGGAGACCACCGCATGTAATTTCCTGGCAAAGCCAAACCTTACCAGTGGCACAATGCTCAAGGAATCCTATTTTTAGAAGGAACAAGATAAAGGTCAGTTTATGTAAGATTTTTGCCAAGTATAGTTAAAACTTAAAATGGGTTTTGTGACTCATAATAGGTAAACTTCATTCATCTGAAAAATTCACTGTAGATATATAGCTTTCAATGATTTGTACTAGAATAACATTTTTAAAAAGGCAAATATTGAACATAACCACAGTACACAAAGCAAGAATGAGGTGGAATCTCTGCTTGAAGCAAGGTAGGTGTGTGTGTTTGTGTGTGTGTGTTTGTGTGTGTACATGCCTGCATGCAGAGGCATCCAGAACTCAAACTGCTCAGCGTCCCTTTTGCCTGAAGGGCTTAGAACTGTAAAATACAATTTACAAACTATTGGATTAGACTGGAGAACTATGAGAGATGAACAGATTTACAGATGGTCTGATTGAATTGTCCAGCCATGGAGTTTTATTTGTTTTTTGTTTTTTGTTTTGGTTTTTCTCCGGTACCGGGAACCGAACTCACGACCTTGCGCTTGCCAGGCAGGCGCTTTTGCCGCTGAGCTAAATCCCCAGCCCAGCCATGGAGTTTTAGAAAGAGGCACTCCAAGAGCTGCCAAGATTTTGATTTTTTCCCCACGAGGGGATAGAATTGAATGTTTTCTCAAGCATTTCTAAAAATCTATTTTTTTCTTTTAAAGAGAATAATAAAAAAGAACAATAGCAAAATACCAACAACATATTATTTTATCCCACCACACGCTTTTCCTCAGAGAGGAACTCTTGATATAGTAGGACCATCTTTGGCTTCCTAGAAAACTTTGCAATGTACAGTAAGAACCAATACAAAGTTATTATTTTTGGAGCATTTTCTGTGTATCCTAGACAGCAACAGAATTGAATAATCATTTATCTTTCAAATTTACAAAATTGCCAATACATTTAACAAAATTTGTCATTTTAAGCATTTCTTTTGAGACAGAGTCTCACTATATAGTTTAGGCTGGTCTTCATCTCACTATGTAGCCAAGGCTGGCCTCCAGCTGATAGTGATCTTCCTGCCTCCACCTTCTGAGTGCTGCAATTACAGGCACGCACCACCTCCCCTGGCTATTAAGCATTAAGTGTACAGTTCAGTGACATTAAGTACACTCACATTGTTGTGTGACCATAACTGTCATCAATCTTGACAATTATTTTCACCTTGCAAAGCTAAAATTCTGTACCCATTAAAAAGTAGCTCCTGCTGGGTGTGGTGGTACATACCTGTAATCCCAGGACTCAGGAGGCTGAGGCAGGAGGATTGTTGCTAGTTTGAGACCAGCCTGGGCTACAAAGCAAGCTCAGGAGCAGCTTGAACTGCATAGTGAGACACTATCTCAAGAAGACAAAAAAAAGTAACTCCCATTCCACATGTCTTACCTCATAAGCCCCATCATCCCCCATGGCTAACCATCATTATGCTTTCTATCTCTTTGATTTGACTACTCTAGATAGCTCATGTACATAGAATCATACAGTATTTATTTCTGACTTATTTCATCTAGAATAACAACCTCAAGGTTTATCCATATTGTAGCAAAAGACCAAAAGAGATAAAGAAGGTCACTACATACTTGTTAGGGGAAAACTGTCAGAGGAAGAGAGAACAATCATAAATATCTATGCCCCAAATACAGGAGCACCTAACTATATAAGACAAATTTTATCAGACAAGAAAAATCAAATAAGCAATAACTCAATTGTAATGGGGGACTTTAACACCCCATTGTCACAAAATGATAGATCAACTAGGCCAAAAAATCAACAAAGAAATAACAGAACTATACCAAACTTGTGAAGAAATGGACTTTACAGAGTCCATTTCACCCAACAACATCAGAATACACATTCTTCTCAGCTTCACATGGGATATTCTCCAAAAGAGACCATATAATAGCCCATGGAATATGCTTAAGTAAATGCAAAAGAATTGACATTATCCCATGCATATTATTGGACCATAGTGCAATGAAATTGGAAATTATTGGCAAAAGAAATCACAAAATCTCCAAAAACACATGAAAATTAAATAACACCTTCCTGAACAACCAATGGGTCACAGATAAAATTAGAGAAGTTAAACAATATTTACAGTAAAACAAAAATGCAGGTACAACTTACTGGAACCTGTGTGATGCAATGAAAGCATTCCTAAGAGGAAAATTTATAGTGGTGAATTCTCACATCAGGAAAACAGAATGAGGACAAATGAGCAGCCGTATGCTGCACCTCAAGTTTCTAGAAAAAGAAGAGCAAGTCAAGCCCAAAGCCCAAAGAAGGGAGGAGATTATAAAAATTAGAGCAGAAATTAATACAACGGAGGCTATGAAAACAATACAAAGAATTACTGAATCAAAGAGTTGGTTCTTTGAAAGAATAAATAAAATTGATAACCCCCTAACCAACCTTATCAAAAAAGGAAAGAAAAACCTCAAATTCATATGATAAGGAATGAAAAAGGTGAAATCACTACAGATCCTATAGAAATTCAGAAGATCATCAATACCTACTTTGAAAATCTTTACTCTCAGGATGGAAAATACAGAAGAAATGGACAGATTCCTAGAGACATATGAATTACCAAAGCTGAATAAAAAATATATAAAAATTCTGAATAACCCTATATCAGTCAATGAAATGAAAAATGTAATTAAAAACTTATCAACAAAGAAATCCCAGGTCCTGATGGATTTACAGCTGAATTCTACAAGAAATTTAGAGAAGATTTAACACCAATTCATCTCAGACTCTTTAAGGAAATTGAAAGGAAGTAATACTCCCTAACTCATTCTTGGAGGCAAGTATTACCTTGATACCAAAACCAGAGAAAGACTCAACCAAAAAAGAGAACTACAGGCCAATCTCCCTAATGAACATAGATGCAAAAATGCTCAATAAAATGCTAGCAACCAGAATGTAGCAAATCATCAAGAAGATTATACACCATGAACAAGTGGAATTCATCCAAGGAATGCAGGGATGGTTCAATATATGCAAACCAACTAATGTAATACACCATATCAATAGAACCAAAGACAAAATCACATGATCATCTCAGTAGATGCATAAAAAGCTTTTGACAAAGTCCAGCACTCCTTCATGATAAAAACCCTACAGGAAATCAGAATAGATGGTCTTTACCTCAATCTGATCAAAGCCGTCTATGGCAAACCAACAGCCAATATCATACTAAATGGAAAAAAACCTGAAAGCTTTCAGTTTAAAACCAGGAACAAAATAAGGATGTCCACTGTCACCACTCTTATTCAATACAGTTCTGGAAGTATAAACCAGAGCAATTAGACAAGAGAGAGAAATAAAAAGAATAAGGATAGGAAAGAAAGAAGTGAAATTATAATTATTTGCAGATGACATGATACTCTACATAGAAGACCCCAAATGCCAGCAATAGATATGTAGATTTAATAACCAAATTCAAAAGCATAGCGGGATGCAAAGTCAGCACTCAAAAATCAATAGCATTCCTGTACACAAACAATAAACACACCGAGAGAGAAACTAGGGAGACCCAATTTTATAGTAGTATTCAAAAAATGAAATAATTAGGAATCAGTCTAATAAAGGAAGGAAAAGATCTATACAGTGAAAATTGTAGTACTCAGAAAAAAGAGATAGGTGAGGATTTCAGAAAATGGAAAGATATTCGTTGCTCATGGATAAGAAGAACCAATTCTGTGAAAATGTCCACACTCTCAAAACTCTTACACAGATTCAATGCACTCCCAATTAAAATACCATTAATATACCTCACAGATCTAGAGAAAATATTCCTAAAATTCATCTGGAATCAGAAGAGACCTAGAATAGCAGAAGCAATCCTGGGCAACAAAGCAGTGGCAGGAGGTGTCACAATCCCTGACTTGAAATTATACTACAAAACTACTGTGATAGAATCAGCATGGTACTGGCAAAAAACAGACCTGAGGATTAATGGAAAAGATTAAAAGATGCAGACACAACTACAAAGACACTGAACTACCTTATCTTTGACAAAGGGGCTAAACATGTTCACTGGAAGAAAGATAACCTCTTTAATAAATGGTGTTGGAAAAACTGCCTTTCCAAATGCTGAGGACTAATACTTGACCCATGTCTATCATCATGCACTAAACTAAAGTCAAAATGGATCAAAGATTAAATATTAAAACACAAATATTAAAACATAAACACTAAATCTACTGGAAGAAAACAGGTAAAAACCTTGAAGACATAGGTGTAGGCAGAGAATTCATGAACAAAAACCAAACTGCACAGGAAATACTTCAAAGAATCAATAACTGGGATCTCATCTTATTGAAAAGTTTTTGCACAACAAAAGAAATCACCAGCAGAGTAAAAAGAAAACCCATGAATTGGGAAAAAATTTTAGCTGACTGTCCCTCAGACAAAGGACTTCTATGTAGAACATATGAGGAATTAAAAAAAAAAATCAGGCCCTCCAAATTCAAAGACCCCATCAAAGGATGGGCATCAGAGATGAACACACACTTCTCAGATGAAGAAATACAAATGGTGCATAACTACATGAAAAAATGCTCAACATCATTGGTCATTTGAGAAATGTAAATGAAAACAACACTGAGATTCCATCTTACCCCAGAAAGAATGGCTATCATCAAGAAGTCAACCAATAACAAATGCTGAAGGGGCTGTGGGGAAAAAGGAACTCTTCTTTACTGTTGGTGAGAGTGTAGACTGGTACAGCCACTATGGAAATCAGTGTGGAGATGCCTCAAAAAACTGGGATTAGAGGTCCCATTCCCATCTATTCCTCTTCTGGGTATTTTCCCAGAGAAACTGAAAACATCATACCACAATGATATATGTGCACCCATGTTTATAGCAGTGCAATTTGTCATAGCTAAATCTTGGCAACAACCCAAATACTCATCAACTGAGGAACAGATAAAAATATGTGTTATTTTTATACAATAGAGTATTTCTCAGCTATAGAAAAAGATAAACTTGAGGCTTTTATAGGTAAATGGATGCAACTGGAGACCATACTCATATGTGAAGTAAATCAGACCCACATGTATAAACATTGCATTGTCTCACAGTGTAAGAACCTGAAAGAATAAATAAAATCTGAAAGACACAGTAGATACTGTGAAAGGGAAAGAAAATGCTCGAATGGAAGGAACAAGTGGAATGAGGCAAAGGAGAAAAGAAAGGAAGAAGGAAGGAAAAAAAAATATATATATACACAGGATAGCTGGGATAATTGTAAGGCTGGTCTGCTGAAAGGAAATCTACTGGTCTGCTGAAAGGAAAAGGTAATGCTTAATTTTTTCTCCTTTTTAATTTAATTAATTAATTAATTAATATTATTATTAATATTATTTTTTTTTTACCAATTTTGCATGCTTATATCTGGTAATCTGAACAACTAATTTGAAGACAACAATTTTGCACTATAACAACCATTGTTGAATTCCTATCATCTTGTTTAGTGAAATTCTGTAGTGTTTCCAATTTTTTAAAATTATTTTTTGTTTTCTTTCAAAAATAAAAAAAATTGACAAAAGTGAAGTTGCTAGGATAATGATTAAATGGGGATCATATGGGGAAGTACGTTGCTCAGCAAGCACACATAGGACAGACAAGGACACTCCTGGAAGGGGTGGATTAGGAGGTTTGGTCCTCCACCCAAGCTGATGTCTATTTAGGGTATCAATCACTGCTTTTCATTCCTAGGGGAAGTATGTGTGAGTAGTTCCTCTTTCTTGAAGTCTGGCTTTCCATGAATATGCCTCCAGCCACAGTTGTTTTCTGCATTGACCTCTTGAAGGCCCAGCCCTGTCTAGTTTCCTATAATATTTCTACCTAACTTAGCTATCTATAATATTCCTTCCTCTGAGGAAGAACTCCTAACTGCTGTGAACAGACAAGGGCCAAAGACCGATCTGACTATTTCCAGAAGAAGAGGGTTGTAGTTGTGATTGGCAGTCAGAGATACTCAACAAAGGATTTATTTAAACACCCTCAATGGACGCCAGGTGTTCTTGTCTTGGGTAGACATATAGCTTTAAGTCTGGAGGAGACAAAGCCACAGAAACAGTTAAGTATGCATGGGCCAAATCATAAAATCAACAGGATAATTATGAAATTATTAGGCATAGAAGTTTTAAATTTTGATGTAGTCAAATTTATCTATATTTTCTTTTGTTGCTTATGGTTTTCCTACCATATCCAAGCAATCATTGCGATATTTAATATCATGAATCTTTGCCTCATATTTTCTACTAAGGGTTTTTGTACATTTGTTTGAGGCATTTGATCCATTTTGAATTAATTTTTGTGTATGGTAGAAGGCAAGGATTGAGTTTCATTCTTTTACATATGGATATCAATTTTTCCAACACCACCTGCTGAGACAAAGTGACTTCTGAGTCACATAGTAATAGCAAGGATGTAACCAGGACCCAGGTTTGCTGGCTCCAAGTTTTTGGGACTTTCCCTATATGTTTTGTTTCACTATGTATTGTCTTGGATGAGTGAGACAATATTGCATTTACATGGAAGTGTGATGAAGAGGTCATCCAGTGATATCTGCCCAATTGACCACCTGATTTTCCCCTCCTTCACCATTCTGTTGAGTCTAGAAGGAGACGAACCAAGCCACAGATCTGGCTTCAGGGTCATATATCATCCACTTACTTTCCATTTTTGAGCCACAGGACACCTAAAGAACTGAACACCTTCCCTCAGGAAAAGAAAGCAAGCTGTGTAATGAACTGTACATATTTAAAAATATGAATTGTGAAATAATTAATGTGGGAGGTCTAAACTTAGCTAAATTAACTTCTGCACTAAATTCTATCTGTGGACAATCTGTTTGATCATCATTCATCATTTATACCTAAACTGCCTTCCTTCTAATTTTTTCTTTCTTGTAGGAGTTGTATTTACTATATCCTAGCTGGAAGTACTAAACAAGTCAATGAATAAAAGTGTTCTAAAATCACTTTCAAAATGTGTAAAACATGACAAATTTCTTGCAGTGTAAATCTGTGTAACTTCATGTCCACTAGGTCTCACAAGGTCCAGTCTTTGCATGATATTTTAATTTTTATTTATTTATTTATTTATTTTTAAATTTTTTTTGGTTTTTCTCCGGTACCGGGAACCGAACTCACAACCTTGCACTTGCCAGGCAGGCGCTTTTTGCCGCTGAGCTAAATCCCCAGCCCTGCATGATATTTTTAAAGAAATGAACTAAAAGCAGTCAAAAGTAGTGGCAAACTTTCCTTTCCTACAGTTAACATTAACATCGATTCAGTTTATAGGTCACTTTTCTTTCAATCTCTTCCTGCTTTGTTTATGCTTGGTTACTGTCCCCTCCCAATCAAATGTCCTCAGTACCTGACCAAGGGCCTTTTATTTCATTCTCTTCCCGATTTCCTCTGGGTCTTCTTTTTGTTTCTTAGACATTTCTTTCCCCAAAACCATATTCACAATGAGAGGGAGGAGATGAGCACTTGTCACTGCCTTCACTGTGACCATCTTGTCCAGGCCAACGTCACTTCTAGCCTGAATCACTGCGTTAGCTTCTACACCCTCTCCTTGCTCCCTTCCCTTCCCTTGGGAGTCTGTTCCTAATACAGACACCAGAATGGTCCCTTAAAAATGTATCAGCATTACTTTTCCATATCCCCCGAGTATTTCCTGTTTACCATCTGATTCTCCCCATTAGACTATGAGCTGCTTGGTGGTGGGGAATTTTGTCTGTTTGAGTCTCTGCTGTGTCTGCAGGGAACACAATGCTGACTGGTACACAGGAAGCATCTCCAATTTCTTGAATGAAAATCTGAGCTGCTGCATGAACTCCTTGCTTGTTTTGAACCAGTTATTTCTTCTGTTTGCAAGGCTATCTGTAAGAGTTGGCATGATTTCAGCTTCTAGTTACAGAAACGATAGCATGCTTTATTTACATAAATAGAAAGCCATTTCTGAACACTAACATTATACCATTAAGGGTTTACAATTGATGAAGGAAACAAATCCTGTATTCTGACTGCCTGTCTCGTGTGACTTCCCATGCCACAACTCAATAGACTCCTTTTATTAAAAGGGGGGTGAAAAAGAAAGACATGGCTTAAACAGTATGGAAGTTTATGTGCTCACATTACAGAGGTTGCAGGATTCTTGCATCTGAATGGTGGCCTCTAGTTTGCAGATGCTTACTGTTTTCCTTGCTGACCTCCAGTATCACCATGTGGACACTTCCTGTCCTCTGCCTCACTTCCTCCCAGTCCACTTTCATCTAGGAGCCAGCTGTGCACCAGAGTACCCGCACCCTGCCTTGGCTGCACCCTTTTGCCCCAGGGCATTTGTAATGCCAGGTGGGGGACCCTCGTGGGAAGCAACATGGTGAACATCTGTATAGCTGTGCATGAGCAAAGCTGCACACACCTGGGAGGGACCAATCCACAGGGAAACCTTTGACCAGTGGGCACTGAAAACTTCAGGTAAGTGTTTCACTCTCACGCCTGGGGTGACATTTCTGAGTCACGCTGTACATCATTCCCCAGAGTGTCTCCACATGGTCAATGTCTGGTTGCCAATGGTAGGGACTAGTTTGATAATGTGCTCTTGAATTTGCTTTCCTTCCTTCCCTGCTTTACTCTTCAGAGTCTCCCTATTCTTGTGCCTTGGACCATTTTCCAAATAAGCAACCTATATGCAAATCCTTGCATTGGGCTCTGTTTTTTGGGGAAAACTTAGGCTGTGACATTTGGTACATAGAAGGACCCTGCAAATCAGTCCCTCGGAGTGGAATCTGTGACCAGATCACTCTGGGGTCAGACGGCAATGTGGACTCCCTTGTTGGAGGTGAGTGGAGTGTTGCCATCCCTTGGAAAGGAATACTGTTACAGTTATCAAGACTTTCTATGATGCAGAATTGGGATGAGAAAGAAGTGGAGGGTGCAACACTGGTGTAAGTGGGGAGCTTGGGTAGAGACAGTGACTTTCATGGTAACAGTCTTCCTCCTCATGGTTGTAAAGTGGCTGGCAAGAATATGCAAGGCCTTTTGTTTTCCATTTCATGTCCAGAAGAGAAAGAATGCTACCAGGAGTAGTTCACTTTGTAGTATGATTTTAGAAACCTCCTTGAATCCATCTTTCTTTCTTTCTTTCTTTCTTTCTTTCTTTCTTTCTTTCTTTCTTTCTTTCTTTCTTTCCTTCTTTCCTTCTTTCTTTCTTTCTTTCTTTCTTTCTTTCTTTCTTTCTTTTCTTTCTCTTTCTTTCTTTCTTTCTTTCTTTCTTTCTTTTTCTTTCTTTCTCTCTCTCTTTCTTTCTCTCTCTTTCTCTCTCTTCTTTCTTTCTTTCTTTCTTTCTTTCTCTTTCTTTCTTTCTTTCTTTCTTTCTTTCTTTCTTTCTTTCATCTTTTTCTCTCTCTCTCCCTCTCCCTCTCCCTCCCCCCTCCTTTCTTTCTTTCTTCTTTTTCAATACTGGGAATGAACCTAGGGCTTTTGCAATGAGAGAGACATTTTAGCACTTGTTACATTTTTTAAAAAAGCTTTTAAAATTTTGAGACATGGTCTCACTAACTTGCTGAGTTGTCCAGGCTGCCTTGGAACTTATAATCCTCTGCCTCAGGTTCCTGTGTGCTGTGATTGAATCAATTTCTGTTGCAAAGTAATGCTACTAGGTTTGAGATTACTAATGTGCCATAGGCACTTGGCCTGGAATTACTTACTGGAATTACTGACCTGGTTAGCCTGAGATTAGTTGGCGGCTGCTCTTGAGGTTCACATTTTTCTAAACTTTTGGGCATGGTGGTGTGGTAGCATACACCTGTAATCCCAGTACCTGGGAGCTGAGGCAGGAGGTTTCCCATGAGCTTGAGGCCAGGCTGGGTTAGTTCAAGGTTAGCCTGAACTACCTAGCAAGATCCTGTCTCAAAGAACCGAACCAAACCAAACCAATCCAAACCAAAGCAAACCAACCCTCCCCCACAAACCTTCACAGCACTGAGGGAGTCTGCAGGTATAAGGTCCATGCATCCTTCTCCTGGTTCCCTGATGCACTTATCTATATTGAAGATATCATTAAAACATCACTTCTTCTCCAAAGACTTCTGTGAGGCAGGCTTTCTTTCTTGTGCTACCTCTAAACCTATATGGATTCAGTAGTGTTTCTGAATGTGCAGGTTCTCATGCCAGCTGGTCCAATTTCTGAACTGTGTGACTCTGGAACACTTATTTAGCCAGTTACTATCCTCATAAGTAAAAAGTACTTACCTTAGGAGAGTTGTTGTGAAGAAGAAATAAATTAGTATTCGTATGGAAGTGGTTTAGCACAATTCCTGGTGCATAGGAAGCACTCCATAATGTTAGCTATTGTATATATTATATTGAATATATTATATGTATATTTAAGTACATTTTCTCTTTCTATATCTGTTAGAGGATTTCAGTTTAGTAATTTTTGTGTTTCCAGTGCATAGGGTAAATAAAGATCCATTGAGTGAATACAAAAACAGTACAGAGAATGCATAAATACCTTGAAGGAAGTGATTCCCATGGAGAGCGGAGGGTGGAAATGGAGCGGTCAAGCAGCTTTATTAAAGGAGGAATCTCAGCAAAAACTTGAATGATAAATTGACTTTTTACAGTCAAGGACCACAAACAGCATTAGCACCAGGGCTTGTGCATGCAAATATATAAAGAGAAAATGAGTGCAAGATATTTGAGGGAATGTAGACCAACTACCTGGAATGAATGGAGTGGGTATACATGTGAGAGGAAAATTTGATGAGTTTGGCACAAAAGTACTGGAGAGCCAGGATGATGTGACTGCAGGAGGAGTTTTGTGCAAAGGGTTCAAGCTTGGGAACTATACCACGACCTGGCTCTTGACTCTCCATTTATTGGGGGTGTGGACTTAAGTCATCTGATGGCTCTCATCTAAGCTAGTTTTTTCTCTCTAAAACAACTTATGTGCATAACTTGCAGTATTTTTGAGACTAGCAAAAATACACACAGTAAGCTTACCAGAAAGGCACCTGTTAAATTGTTATTCTGGCAAGTGGAGTTAAAAGCTTTTTTTTTTTTTTTTTTTTTTTTTATACAAGAGCATGGCATTTTAACACCATTTGATGGTAGCATAATTGAAACATCAAAATTTACAGAGTGATAAAATTCATGAAATGAACCAGCAAGTCTGCTGGATGTTGTCAGTGCTTGGAAATCATTGCCTTCCTTGCTTGGCTGGGAAGCAGGAAAGGGGAATGGAAGGATTTCAGATCTTCTGCTGAGACTGTATAGATTCCTTTCTTCCTCTTTTACACTTAGTTGCACAAATCTTCTTTCCAACAGACCATCGCTTTATCTATAGAATTATTTGGTTTATCTGCAGTAGCAGGCTACAGTTTTTTCCCTAAAAAGCCAGTAACTGCAGCTTTTTCTGAGTCAATTCCGAGGTTAGGTTTTGCATGATCTAGGCTGAAATTTCTCTCTGTTAGTACAAGAAGTGGAAGAGACATTGATTCATTTCATCTTATTCACCTGATAAAACTGCAGGAGGAATTTTATTATTATCACATTATTATTAGCCAAAGGCTTACACACCAGAGTGTTTCAGAACATGCTGATTTCCACACCAGCTTCATCAGCCACACCTTTGCAGCTAGGAACCAACAGCTGCCTGAGGCCTGTGAACCTCACCTGGTATTTGGTCCTGTGGATTTTCCCACCTCCCCTCTATCTTCACTTCTGCTGTTCTAAGCTAGGAATTTAGGAAGTCACTGTATTTGCATTCAAAAAGTGAAAACATAAAACAAAGCTCCCCACTCCCTGAATATTCATATAAAGTGAACTGTCCTGACTGAACAATAACCTTCTGGGAGAGGGAGACAGAAAATTTGAGTTTTCTCTCATGTTTATCTAAGAAAATAGAGACAAAAAATGGCTTTTGATTAAGTAAGGTTTGTCCTTTGGGTCTTGAGAAATAGGAAAAGGTAATTTAATTTCTCCAGAAGAATTTTGGTGAGAGATATGCCGTGAATTTAAACTACTCATATATCTGATTCAAAGCATACCTCAAAGGAATGTTTCAAAAATGATCTTCCTTTCAGATTTTTAGTTAGAAATCAGAATTAACATCTCTTTTCCTGTTCAGGAAAGGATGTTCTCAACTGTGGAGTCAATACATCATAACAGTCATTATCACCCTGGTTTTGGAATGAAATAAGTTAATCTCCAGCTCCATTACTTACTATTATATGATCTTTGGCAAGTTACATAACTTGCTGGGAAATGCTATCTATCTCATAGAAATGCAAGGATTAAAGAGTTAGCAAATTGATTTCTGAGCCTTGTTAATATGTAAGAGGTAGTTGCAAACCATTTATGTAACAAGTAGGAAAACATGGGTAAAGTATAGAAATGATATTTAAAAAGATGCCAGCAGGTGGTGGCAGCAAAAAGGACCCAATAAACTAACCTTCCCAAAAGGAAGGAGCTGAGATTATTTTTTTCATTCTTCTAGAGATTTGTTGAGGCTGAGGAGGTATTGCTGATCAAGCCGGCTGTAGGAAGAAGGACTGTTTCAAATGCAGGAAAACCAGTGGGGCTCCAGAAGATCCTGTAGCCTGATATAGTAGTTTAAAACTGAGAGAAAAACTGGGCATTGTGATGCACACCTGTAATCCCAGAACTCTGCAAACTGAGGCAAGAGGATTGCCACAAATTCGAGACCAGCCTGGTCTATATAGTGACCTCAGGACCGGCTTGGAATAAATAGTGATATCCTATATCAAAAAACCAAAACCAAACCCCAACACAACAACCAACCAACCAACCAATCAATCAAGGAAAGCTCTAAATGTACAGGCAGTTTGTCTGAAAAGCTACTTGCTGAATGGTGAATGCTGAGTTGAAGGGTATGAGAAGCTGGGTTCCATGCTGCAAAGTTTAGTTTCACAATTCTTAGGAGAAAAATTCTCCCAGGAGGAAATGCTCTGTGATGAGCACAGTGAAAGTGGTGAAGGCCTGGAATCACCGGGATAAAAAAATCTTTAAATAACCAAGTGCTTATGTTGCTTTTCAAGAAAAGCCTTCAGAATCCACTCAGTGGCTTTTTGGAGCCAGCTCTTCAAGAAGAATGTGTAGAAATATAAACACTAGAACAAACAAACGAAAAAGAATGGATATGTGCAGAAGAGGTCAACGAGCTTTTGACATCACAAACTCAACCCTCTCTTCATGGAGAACATGGTAACCCCTCTCCCCCAAGAAACATGCCACCTCTAAAGAGGCACACTGGAAGTATACATCTGTATAAAAGAACAATAAATCTCTGCTAACCACCCAACCAATAGCTTCTCCTCTGTTCCTTTTTATAAATTCTGATACCAACTGATATGGGAGGCAGATCTGAGCTGACTGCACAATAAAGCTCTGTTTCTGCAAAATATGGTGCTATAGTAGTGGCTTATATGCATATCAGGCAGTAAACTGCTTAGTATTAGTGAGATGGATGTTATCTCTGAGTTATATGAAGACATAGGTGAAATACAGCTATGGAAAGACACTACCCAACTCCTTGGAATCTTACTTCCTGAGTGGAAAAGGTCATCTTATCTACCTGATAAAGAATGAGGTGAACAAAACCTTGGAGGAAAACAGCATTAATTCCAGTTTTCTATGGTTCCTTTTACACAATAGCTGATGCACAAGAAAAAAATATCAAGATGTGAAGAGGCAGAAAAATTTTACTAGTAAATGAAAGTAAAGAAGACAGTAAAATAGAAAAAATCATCTACATGTCAAAGTTAGATTTTATTATAAATATCGTAGAAAACAGAGGAAAATATGGAGAGGATGGAAAACAAATATAAAAAATTTGAACAAAGCTTATGTAAAATAATCAAGTGGATGTTTGAAAAATGCAGTGTCTAGATTTGACAACTCGTGAGACTGATTTAACAGCAAACTGGTTATAGCAGAAAGCAAGTTCAGTGATCTCAAAAGAGGTCAGTAAAAATATTCAAGCTAAAGCACAAAGAGAGGGAAATTAAATAAAAAACAGTAGAGAGGACAGAAGGTCGGAGAAACGTGGGCCAATATCAAAATGGCTTAACTATGGCTCTGCTCTCTCTCACCCAAGAGCTTAGAACAGAGGAAATGGGGCAGAAACAGTCTTAAAGAACATAAAGGGCGATAATTTTCTAAAACTTATGAAAGACAGCAGTCCACAGGTTTAACATGCTCAGAGAACTACAATCAGTATAAATAAAAAGAAAAATATGCATAGAAAGAGGAGTTAGAATTATTTTTTTCTGTCCTAGTTTATTTGGTTGGTCTGAGTTAAACTTGCATGAGAAATTAAGAGGAGAAAAACAGTTTTAATTATGTATGTACACATTGGAAGCCTACAGAAATATGAGTCTCAAGGAAGTAGCCAGACGGTTGAGGCTTATATATCATTCTGAGCTAAGGAATAGGGAGTTGGGGGTCTCTGGAATGTAACAGAGATAAAGTGAAGGAAGTGAAAGGAGGAGATATATGGTGAATAAAGTTTGCCCTGTTAGGCAGATAAAAAATCAGGGGATAAAAGTTGCCTTCATTGCGCAGGTACTTCTACTAATAAAAATTTCATTTATAAATATGTTTCTTTTACAAAAGAGGAAATTTATGCTTTATTTTAGGAAATTGCGGGGGGAGTTAAAAAGCTTTTTCTGCACTAGCTGGTTCTTAATTTCTTTCAACCAAAATAATCAATATGCCAAAATAGCATATTTGGGGATGACATGTTTTGGAACTCATTCAGAAACATCATGAATACACTTCTGGAAGAAAATATAAAGAGGGAAATACTAAAAGAAGCAAAAGGACAAAAAATTATTCTCAAAGAATCAATAATAAACCAACCTCAGATACCAGACTATTAAAGTGGATTTGTGGAAGCAAGAACACAATAAAGTATCATCTTAAGAATGGGAACATACGAGTCTACCATCAGTGAGTTCTTATACAGTGAAAACTATCCTTCAAAATGAAGGGGACATAAAGACATTTTCAGTCACACAAAGCTAAAAGCATTAGTCCCTGGCAGACCTCTGTTATATGAAATACTAAAACGAGCTGTGCAGGGTGATGTAGAACAATCTCAGGTAGAAGCACAGTACTTTAGAAAGGAAAGAAGACCTCCAGAAGTGGGAATTATATGCTCACTATTCAAGAATATTGACTTTTTAGAGGGTTATAACATATGTCAATGTAAAATACAAGGGGTGATCAAAATATACAGTCAACATTTAAATAAAAAATTTATTACAGTAAAAGAAACATTGCCATTAATCTCCCTCAAAATACTCCTACTTGCATTGAACACACTTACCCTATCATTGTTCCCATTTTATTTTATTTTATTCTATTTTTTATTTTTTTGAGATGGGGTCTCAATATGTAGCCCAGGCTGGCCTCAAACTCATGGTGATCCTCCTGCCTCTGCCTCCTGAGTGCTGAGATTACTGGTGTGTGCTACCACACCTGGCCCTGTTTCCACTTTCTGAAGCAGTTCTGCAAGTCCTGTCTCATGAATGTCTTAACCAAGTTTGGTCAAAAATACTACAGGGAATATGGCTGCTCAGTGTCATCCAGTGGAAAGCCAGGCTTTTAAAAAGCACTACGACATGTCCTCATCCACCTCATTCTCTAGACCTAGCACTGTGCAATTTCTAGCGCCTCCCCAAAGTGAAAATGACCATGAAAGGTAAACATTTTGAATTGATCTGGGACATTGAAGGATCCACAAGGGCAGCACTAAACACTCAGAGAAGAGGCCTCCTAGAACTGCATCAGAAAGTGGCAGGAATGATGTGATAAATGCACTTGAAGTAAGGGGGGTTGTTTCGAGGGGGATTAATGGTGATTGGCCTCTAACTTTAATATATTTTAAAAAATTTAAGCACTCATGGTCGTTTTTGGTCACTCCCTGTATATGAAAACAGCAGCGCAGACGTGCTAAGGTTTTGCAAAGTGTTTCATGGTTTGGGAGGTGAAGTGGATGCACACCTTCAATCTCAGCAGTCAGGGAGGCTGATGCAGGAGAATCACAAGTTCAACCCCACCCTGGGCAACTTAATGACTTTGTGAGAACTTGTCTCAAAGTAAAAGTAAAAGACATCTAAAAGGGCTAGGGATGTAGCTCATTGCAAAGGGCCTGGGTTAAAAAAAGAAAAAAGTGAAAAAAAAAAAAGAAGTGAAGAAAAAGAGTGATTTAAGGTAAACTTCAACTAGAGTTTCACTATAAAATCTCTGGAGTACTAAAATGATGTGAAAATACAAAACAGGGAAAGCTAAAAAGCGAGTTGAGGAGATCTACTGATTTAACTTTCAACCTTTAAGAAAGAAAGCATACCAATGTACACAAAGTACCCCAGGAAAGATAAATGAGAAAATATTCCTCATCTTAATGCATGAGGTCAGGACAACCTTGTTATGGGAACCTGACAGGAAAATTATAACAAAGGACGATTACAGGTTAACGTCTCTCGTGAGCACAGATATAAAAGACTAAGTAAAATCTAATCATACCAAATGCAATAATAATATGAAAGATACTAGATCATGACCAAATAGCATTTACTGGAAAAATGGAAAGTTTGGTTAAAATTCAAAAGTCAGCCATCTGGGTGTGGTGGCACATGCCTGTAATCCCAACATTTGGGAGGCTGAGGCAGGAGGATCACTGTGAGTTCAAGGCCAGCCTGACCTACACAGGGAGACCCTTTGTCAAAAAAAAGAAAAAGTTGCTGGGTGTGGTGGTACAGGCTTGTAATCTCAGCATTCAGGAGGCTGAGGCAGGAGGATTGTTGTGAGTTCAAGACCAGCCTGGGCTACAAAGTGAGCTCAAGCCCAGCCTGAACTGCATAGGGAGACCCTGTCTCAAAAAGACAGCAACATCAAAAACAGTCAACCAATATAATTTCCCATATTAAGCAAATAAGAGGAAACTCATGCAGTTGTCTCAGTAGCTCCAAAAATGTCGGTTACATTCAGTTCACATTTATATACTTTTTGGAGAATTTGCCTAAGAAGAAACTTCTTTAATCTCCTAAATCTTTGAAAAAACAGCAACGAAGGGGAGCAGATTAGGCAGCTGAGAAAAGCAACATAAGAGAGTTTCTCTTTCCTTTCCCTATTTTCCTAAAAGCAGCACATCTATTTATGAGAGTGTCTCTCCTCCTCTCTCTACCATGAAGGGCAAACATTAATCACCAGGTAGAGATGAACTGAGACACTTAACAGCCCAGAGATGGCAGCAGAGAAATCAACGTAACAAACTACCCACCAGCCTTTACCTACCATAGGCTCCTAGAAATTTTTCTTCCCACAATTTACCTTCCCAAGAAATTCCAGGTTTTTTTTGTCTTGTCATTTCTTTAACAAATTATTGTTCTTTGTTGAAGATACTACACAAGCTGGAGTTCTAGGCCATCTCAGTGAGAACCACGCATGTGTTGAGTATCTCCTTGGTATATATGAAATATACATGCTCACAAATTTGGTCTATTTTTTTCTTGTTCATTTGTCTTTTGTTACAGGACACCAGCCAAGAACTTAGGGCACAGGGAAAATTATTTTCAGTCCCCTTCATTCATGGCTAGCATCATACTAAATGATAACAATGCTTTCCCTCAGAAATTACATGTAAGACTTATAATCACTTCTAAAATTAAGATGACACATAACAATATGAGGACATCACTCCTAACCCCAAATTTGAGAATAAGACAATCGTGTGCAGTACCATCACTTTTTATTCAACCTTAAATGAAAGTTCGTAGCTAAGGCAACAGACATGAAAAAGTTTATATACAAGATATAAACATTGGAAAGGAAAAAATAAAATTGTCTTTATTTGCATGTGTTATGTGCCATAAACATTAAAGGAGTATATAAATATGGGAATAACATACAAAGACAAATTTTATTTTGGTACTTGAAATCTGGTCAATATAAAAGTTAATTTTATTTTGGTAAGCTAGCAATGAGTAATTAGAAAATGAAGCAAAAGCACCATTTACAGGAATAAAGATTCAAATATTTAAGCACAGTACAACAAAATTCATATGAGATCTACCCACTGAAATCTATAAAATATTTCTGAGAGAAATTAAAGACCAATAGAAATAAGGAGATAAGCAAAGTAAAATGATTTGAAAAACTATTGCTAAGGTGTTGATTATCATCAAATTGATCTACGTATTTGAGGCAGTTCTTAACAAATCTCATCAGAGTTTGTGTGTGCTAATTTGAGAAGTTGATGCTAAAGTTTTTGTGGAAAAGCTAAGGATTTAAAGGAGATAAGACAGTTTAGAAGGAGAACAAATTTAGTGGATGAACACTATCCTATTTCAAGACTCGTAATGAAAGGGAATTAATTAAGACACTGCAATGTAGACACAAGGACATGCACATAAGACCAGTGAAAGAGTGGCGACTCTAGACATGGTCTAAAACAGATCTAGAAGTAGATCTGGAATGGTGACCTAGGTGGCCACTTGATTATAACAAAAGCGCTATGGCATGCTAGTCAGTAAGAATGGCTGTTTCCATAGTAGTTTTTCATCTGGCTATTCATGTAAGAAATGAACTTTGATTCTATGTCATTGTACACATGAATAGAAGATAAACCAAAGTGCAGGGCAAAGCAAACAAGATTATAGAAGGAAATAATGAAAAAAAAATAATGGATAATAGCTGCCCAACCCTGTGGTAGATGAGGGTTTCCTAACTGGGACTCACAAAAAAAATCTTGTGATCAGTCTTCTAATTACAAAAGAAAAAAATTGATAAGTTGTTAATTAAAATTAAGAGAATAAAATATAAGACCCAAACAAGATATTAAAACTATCTACCTACTATCTCTGAATTCATATCTAAAATAGAGTGCCTACAGATGAATGAGAAAAACATAAATAAAACTTTATAGATTGGTCAAAAGACTTGCAATGACCCTCCATAAAAGGATGTCACAATGGCCAATATGCATATGAGAAGTTGCTTAACATTATTATTATTATCTTTGAGACAGGGTCTCATCATGTAGTCCAGGCTGGCCTTGAACTTGTGGCAACCCTTCTGCCTCAGCCTTCTGGGAGCTGCTCAGATCCCAAAATCTCTATCAGGCAGTGCTTACTAGAGAAACAGATTAAACACAAGATATACAAATATATAAGTATTTACCAGATTGGCTTACAATGGCTGGCCAGAGAGGCAGGTGTGGAAGAGTGCAAGAGGCCTATCTGCACAATGGGGATGCAAAGGATGCAGTCAAAGGCCTGGAGTTCACTGCCATGTCCCGTGCAAGTCTGTGTTGGGAGGCTGAAGGGCCTGGGATGGAAGTCAGGAGATGACATCTAAGGTGAAGGCTAAGACTGGAGCTCCTCTGAAGAAACAGCGTATGCACCACCGCATCTAACTCACCGCTATTAATTAACAAGGAGGTTCAAATTCAAGTTACATCAAAACCCACAACACACCTGCAAGAATGGCTAAAATTTAAAAAGATGGACAATGCTGAGTTATAGCACAGAGGCAGAATAGCTGGAATTTTCTAATATTGCAATTGTGGCTGTAAATTGGCAAACCACTCTGGAACGCTGTTTTGTGATATCAGCTAAAATGAAAACTTGCCCCATGACCCAGCTATTCCGTGAGGCCATTCCTTTTCCAAGAGAAAAAGGTGCCTATATGTATCAAATGCTCACAGCAGCTTTAGTCAGATCAGCTGCAAGCAGGAAGCAACCCACGCATCCACCAACAGGAGAAGGGATAAATAAATTGCGTTACATTCAGGCAATGCAGTACTTTGCAATAATAAAAAGGAGTGACCTACCAAAATATCTGCAATGATATGGATGGATCTTCCAGACGTTCTTTTGAGTAAAAGAAACCACACACACAAAAGAATACCTATGGTATGATTCTATCCATCTAGAGTTTAAAAATAGGCAATACAAATCCATGCTGAAAAGGGCCATAGCGACTGAACTTGGGCCGTGAGTGGTATTACCTGGGAAGAGACATAAAGAAACCTCTTGATGCCAGAACCGTTTACAGTCTCTTTTTTCTTTTTGCGGTGTGTGTGTGTGTGTGTGTGTGTGTGTGTGTGTGTGTTTTTCCGGAACCGGGAATCAAACTCACGACCTCGAGCTTGCCAGGTAGGCTCTGTGCCGCTGAGCTAAACCCCCAGCACCTGTTTACAATCTCAATCTAGATCATGGCTATGCTAACAGACACTGAGCAGAATTTGTGTACTGTGTGTTCTGCCTATATGTAGCAAATAAACATGCTTTCCTACATCTTCCGGTCTGATGAGGAAGGCAGACAACTAACCTTAGTAATGTTTTGGGTGCTGTGGTAGGGGAACTAGTGACAGCTCTGGGTACATGGAGCAAGGAGAACTCAGTATTCCAGGGATGTGAGAAGACTTCCTTGAAGAAGGGACGGCTCAGATGAAACCACAGCCAGAGGAAGAGGATATTCTAGGCCGAGGGAGTAGCACGTACAAAGGCCCGGATGGAAATGGGGTAGGGAGGCATGTTTAAGGAGTTCAAAGTTCAGTGTGGCTGGAGGGCAAGGGGAAAAAATGAGGAAGGAGAGGCGAGGATGTGAGGGTCAGCCTTTTTTTTTTTTTCTTTTTCATTTTTTTGTACTGGGGATTGAACCGAGGACCTTCTCACTGAACTACATCCGGCCCTTTCAAAAAAAATTAAAAAAAAAAATTAGAGAAATGGTTTTACTAAGTCACTGAGTTGCCCAGGTGGAGCTCAAACTCGGAAGCCTCCTGCCTCAGTCACCCAGAGTGCACCATCGCACCCCGTGGAGGTCTGTTCTTTGATCACCCTCTTCTAAGGACTTGGGGAAGCCAGGGCATAGGAAGAAGTCAGGAGCAGACACTTCCTACTCTTAAAGAAGCGACCCTCGGCGGCTGAGGAGGTGAAACCCTTGCAAGGCAGTGGTCGGGGGAAAAGCTTGAGCCAGGAGGAAGCCAGGGGCTGGAGAGCGGCTCAGGGATGCAGCCATGAAGCCGGGAGGCCAGAAGCGCTGGATGCGGAAGAGGGAAGAGGAGTTTCAGCCGTACTGGGACAGAAACGCAGTTCAGACCTGAAAGGAGGCCTGCAGTGTTAGGGGCTTTGCTTGCGCCCCTGAATTTCCAGGGTCATTTCTTTGATCCTCCTTTCCTCTTAAAACGAATCTTATGCTCCAAAAAGAGGCTTTCAATGGTAGGAGAACCTTGGCAGTTTTATTTGCCAAATCTTTCTGAATGGCGTCGGGGGCGTTGGAAGGAGGGGGACAGAAGTGGAGCTTGGTTGAAGACACCAGGTCCCAGTTTTCCTGTTCGCCCCACTGACCACGCAGATAAGGGCAGAGCAGATCGCCAGCGTCTATTGCTAAGATACCGAGAGAATGGCACAACCAGAGGACCCCCTCCCCAGGAGGTAGGGGCTCCGGCTGCGACAGCGGCACGTGTGGAGTAGGCGGAAGGGCTTGAGGCCCCGACAGCGCCACCTCGTCCTGGGCAGGGTGGGTGGACAGCGCGAGGTGACGATTAAACCTGGAGGACCCAGAAGTTCGCAGACGGGTGGGTCTGCACGTCCAGAGAGCTTGGAACCCCGCTGTCTCCGCTTCCCTCCGCGCCACCCCAAACATCTTTTCTTGAACCAGAAGGGGATTTAGAAGCACAGAGCAGTCAGCAGCCCACACCTTTCACGCCCGGGTTAGGACCGGATCTGCCGAAGAGCGGACGCGAGGCTCCCGCCCGGGCTGCTCGTGGGGCGGGGGCGCGCTGCGTCTGGGCGCGCGGCGGCGGCGTGGGCGCGGCGCTGCAGGTGTGAGTGACACCGCGGCGATCGCCGGGACCCGCAGAGCCGGAGCCGCCTGCTCTGCCGAGGAGGAAGCCTCTCGGCCCGCGCCCCGGACCCACCGCGGGCCCCCACCCAGGTAGGGGACGGCGACGCGCGCTGCGATGCGCGAAGACCCGGCCCGGCCGCTCGCCTGCCGCGGCCGAAACGCACCCGCTGGTGCCGGGAGCGGGGCTTGTGGTGCGCGGCGCGAAAGACCCGGCAGAGTCCGGGAAAGCGCGCGCAAGAGCAAGCGCTCGCCGGCTGCCAAGGGGAGCGCGCTCCTCGGAAGTGGCCTCCCCAAGGGCTGGTTGTGAAACCCTTTGAACTATTAGCGCCCTAAATACTTCTGCAACTTAGGCTGCTGACATTGACGGCTCCGTCCCGCTGAGCTTCCCGAGCCGCCGCAGTTCGTTCCCGTTAGGTGGATTTTGTTGTTGTTGGGTTGTTCTTGAGATTAAAAGCGTGCTTGACACCTAGTGGCTCTGAGTTGGGGTTCGTGTGTGCTTCTGGGTGTGGAAGGCGCTCTTCGCGGGCGTGGGAGCCGTTTCGTAGTCGCGCAGAGGATTTGTTTATAGATGGGTTTTAGCGCATGGAAAAGAACACGATTTGTTTTGCAGGGATGGGCGAGCAAATGCGTGTAGCCGGGGAGGAGCGAGGCAGGGCTGTTTGTTCCGCAGACAGACGGGAGCTCTCTGCTGTCCAGCGCTCGGCAGGGCAGGGCGGGGAAGCGCTACCCTTGATCCAGAAATCGCAGCTGAAAACCAGCTCTGTTTAAAGGTAACTTAGCGTCGGCGTCTTGGGCTCCGGTAAGAGCAGCCGGGGTGAGGCGGGGTGGGGCGCTGAGCGAAGCTTGCTCGGTTTCTAAGCCTGTTTGGAAGTTGAATGTGGGGGCCCTGGGGGCGCAGGGAGTGGCGCTCAGAGTGTGCGGGTGACAGTTAAGCATTGTTACCAGCTCAGGGGTTGTTCTGGTCTGCACGTCCCTTCTGTGCTTCGGCTTCCTGCCCTTTCCATGAGAGGTGACTTGTCCTGTTGGCTCTAGTGGATGCGGTAGGTGCAGTGAGCTTCATTCTGAGTCAGCAGATTCTCAAGCAGCACTTAGTGTGTGTCAGAGGTGGGATTAATCCCGAAGGTGCAGCAGTGATGAAGTCCTGGCTCCCCGCAAGCTCGCACCTGCTGGGGGGAAAACAGCTGTAGTGAGGGAGTGTGACATGTCCTGAGACGGTGGTGTGCAAGGGCAGCAGTGGTTGTAAAGAGAAGAGAACTGTTTAACAAATGAACCCCCTGCTGATTTCAGCAGGGATTGGGTTGTTCTTCCGTCCCTTGGTCTGGGCATGACCCACATCCCCTTACCAGGCAGGGTAGAGCAAGCAGGCTTCCTCAGTATGTGACCAGACCCCAGCAGAGACCGGCTGGCACTAAAGAAAGGGCACGCCCATTGCAGGTTGGCTTTTTCATTTGAGATATATATGTGTATATATATATATATATATATATATATATATAGAGAGAGAGAGAGAGAGAGAGAGAGAGAGAGAGATGAGAGACAGACAGAGAGAGACAGACAGAGAGAGAGAGAGAAACAGGGTCTTGCTCTGTAGTTTAGGCTGGTCTTGAACTCACTATGTGGCCCAGGTTGGCCTTGAACTCCTGGTGATCCTCCTGCCTCAGCCCAGGTCCTTGACCTATCCTTGTCCCAGCCCAGTTCAAAAAGAAAATTCGGAACTAAGATTTTCCCAAGTGGGAGGGATAAGGGAAAGCTAAAGCTGTTACTACCCATCTGCTCTGGGAGAAGAAAATCCAGTCTCAAGGGTGTAACTTCCTGGACAAAAGCTGTGGCAGGTAATGCAAAATGATAGAATGAAGAGCTCTGGGATCTGCACATTTGCCAGAGATGCATGTTTGTGCCCCATGTAACCTAAACCAGCATCTGGGTGCTTGGAGGGCAGCCTGGGGCACCACAGGGAGCACAGGCTTGGGGCTTGGATGGGGCAGGTCATCTGATCTGTACAGTGGTGAGAACAGTAGGGCTGTTCTGATCATTACATAACAGATACTTAAAGTATTCGTCCATTGCTGGATCATTGTCATATGTACATTGCCCGGTACAAAGTGGGTGCTCATTGGCATCCCTAGCATGCGTTAGGAACTACTGTATGAGGAAGGAATACAGAATTGAACCAAATAAAGCCCCTACCCTTAATGAGCTTAAGTTAATGTGTGTGTGTGTGTGTGTGTGTGTGTGTGTAATGATGGACATACTACTAAGCGCACACATAGCATGTTACTAAAGAGACATTATAATGCAGAAAAATAAACTAGCGTAAGAGGCATGGGGAGCGCTACCAGGCAGGAGTGGGGCTTGCTATTTATTTATTTTTATGCAGCTTGGTTAGGGTGGGGTGCCGGCAAGTGATATTTGACCAGATTGGAGAAAATGAGGGAGGAAGCCAGGCATTCTGGGCACCTGCTAATCCCGAGGTAGGAGAAGGGTCTGCTTATAAGAGAGCCAGAAAGGAGGCCAAGGAGGCTGCAGTGAGTAAGGCGGGGGACGCTGGTAAGCGTGGCATTCAGAGGGACGGCACAGTAAGGTCACTGAGGTAGTCCCTGTTATGATTTATGTTTGTCACTAAGATATATGTACTGAGTTGTCATTTAAGGAATTGGATGAGATCTGAAGCCCCCTATTTATCTTATTTTTGTTTTTATTTTTATTTTTTTCTGGTACCGGGAATCGAACTCACGACCTTGCACTTGCTGGGCAGGCGCTGTGCCGCTGAGCTAAATCCCCAGCCCTGAAGCCCCCTATTTAGAGGAAGAGTGGTTAGTAGTTAGGAAAGGTACCTATAGACACTCCAGGTACAGTCTAGCCAGCACACAGCAGGCACAGTTCTCTGAAAGGCAGCAGGAACTAGGGAGATGGAGAGACACAGTCAGATCTGCTTCATCCAGACCGAGGAGCGTACATGTGGGTCCTTTCCTTTCCCCAGTGAAAGAAAGGGTCATCTTTAGTGAACAGTCCAGTTGCTGTTGTCCTTGCTAGTTGTTATGCTTTTGTCTTGGAGAATGAGAAGAGTTTCCATGGTTATGAGAAGGTGTTGGGATCATCTGGAAATTGATTGACAGTCCAGGTACTGTGGAAGGCATTTACATAGTGCCACACGGCGAGTTTATATGGGGCTTCCATCTTATAGGCTTACTATAAACATTGCCATTTGCTGCTCCATCCTTTGTGACTTCAGCTCTCCAGGGGAAGCCCTGCACTGACACACAGCTGTCCTCAGTGCAGTAGGGCTACTGCAGTGTGTTCCAGGGGCAGAGTCGGGCTGGATGCCTGAGAACCTTGTCGAAGTGTCTGTGAAACAGGATGTGGCTGAGCTGGGGCCAGGTCAGGGTGTTTAGCTGGGTGTCCCCAAGTCACCTCAGAGAGCAACATTTACTTCTGTGCATCACCCACACCCAAGCTCTGGTGCTGCTGTTTTTGAAACCTGGTCCAGTCTCTGGTCTCTGTAGCCCAGTTGGTTGCTTTGCAATGGCTGAGACACTGCGTGGCGTGGCTAATGTGTCTTATTCCCACAGATCCATGCCATGAGAATCGAACCACAAGGAGGAGCGTCCCTGGTGTACATTTATTCAGAGCAAAGCAGATTAGCAGCCTCATACACATTAAGGCTGATCTTGTCAATGCAACGATAGGAGAAGCCACCCCTAAGCTTAGTGGCTTAAAACTACAACCATTTATTAATTTCTTAATTTCTCCCATGCCTGTGGAGTGGCTCTTTCCCCTGCCAGTGGGGTGGCTGGACAGCTGTGCTTGGTTGATCTCAGCTATGCTTGCTTCATGTGGTTTGGGTCTGCTGATGGAGAGATGAAGCTGGCTTCTCTATGATGACGTGAGCTGGAAGGTCTTGGCTGTGATCCATGGGGTCCCCCATCCTCCATAAGGTTGACCAGACATGTTCTCATGGTAGCGACAGAGGGCCAGGAGAAAGGGGGAGTTTGCATGGTCTCTTGGGGCCCAAGCTTCTCACAGAGCTTACCAGCACTTCATCCTGTTTATCCACAAAAGTAAGACACAGGCAGTCCAGAGGGGAAGGGCACAAACATAGAGTCTACCTTTTGCTGGAAGGAGCTGTATAATCACATTGTAAAAAGCATGAATATAGAGAGTGGAAAATTTTGGATTTTTTTTACATCTATAATAAGGACCTTGATGTTCAAGTTTCCTTGCCTCAGTTGCTTTTTTTGTGGACTCTACTTGTGAGGGTGACACCTATAGTTGTCCTTGTGACTTTTTGCTCTGGTTCCTTGGCTGCCTATCTATAGACATATGTATATTTAGAAAGCCATTCATTCACCTCATATTTTTTGATTGTTCTGTATTTGCCAGGCATTTTATAGATAGGAGACACAGGGCAACAAAACACAACCAACCAACTGACCATCCAACCAACTAGCCAATGAACTGACCAGCCAACCAGTCACCCAGCCAACCAGCCAACCAGCCAACCAACCATTCCCCCCTCCACCAAGATCCCATTTCATGAAGCATGCATTCTAGCTGGGGAGACAAATTATATATAAATAAGTAAGTATACAATATATCAAGTGATTAAGGAACATTAAGCAGGTAAAGGAGGTTGAGTGAGTGTGGGAGGGGAGGACAAGGTAAGGGTTGGGTTTGTAAGGAGGTGGGGGAGACATGAAGGAATTGAAAGAGTGAGCCAGGTGGATAACTTGGGAAAGATCTTTCTAGGTAGGAAGAACGGTAAGTGCAAAGGCCTTTAGGCAACAGAGCACTGGTGCATTCTGGGAGCAGTAAGAAGCCTCACGGAGGAGGAAGTGAATGAGACAGGGTAAGCATGGCAGAAGATGAGACCCAAAAAGTAGAAAGGAGGCAGGTAACACAGGGTCTTGCTGTGGTGGACTTGAGCTTTTGCTTTGAGTTGGCTGGGAACGCACTGGAGAATTTTAAGCCCAGAATGCCCTTGTCTGATTTATGTTTGACAGTGATCATTTATTTTAGCCTCAGAGCTTAGAATAGACTCGAATGTGTGTGTTGGGGGAAGGTTGAACATGGGGAGATTGGCCAGGAGGCGCTGCAGGTGAAAGATGCTGGTGGTCTGGAAGAGTGGTTGAGATGAAAGAAGTTGCTAAATTCTGGATATAGTCGATGGTAGCATTAGATTAGTCAATAGGAATCAAGGACAACTCCATATTTTTGCTTGAGCAACTGGATGAGTCCTTTACTGAGGTGATGAAGGAGCTGTTATAGGTTCAGTTGGACACCTAAGGAGAGCTGTTTGGTAGATAGTTGTGTGTAAGACTGTGGGGTCCAGGGATGATGTCCAAGTTTGAATAGCATGTTATATATTGTCCCTTCAATGAGCCAAGTAACTCCTACATCACAGTGCTCAGAATACTGCCTGGCACGTAGTATATGCTCAGTGAATGCTAACAGAATGAGTGAGTGGAAGAATTTAATTACCAGAGTGGACTGCAAGTCTTTGCTTTGGTGGATCTTGAAATCCAAGTTCCTGAAGTCATCCCCTTTCTTCCCAAGTCTCACAGGGAGCTTATTGTGAATCTTCTGGAATAAAACCAGATTTTGGATATGAAGGCTCCAATTTATGCCTTATAGAAAGCAATGTGACAAGTCAGAAAGAGGAACACGTGGAAACCAAAAAATAGCTCATACGTTTAAAAAAGGAAAAAGATCCTTCAGAGAGAAGTGGCTGAAATTCAGGGGTGTGATGTTCTTGGATTATTATTGTACTGCCTTTAATTTAAGAAGAACCAGAAGCAAGGAAGAATTCTGAAAAGGGGAGAAATTTATTTAAATCAATTTATGCTGAGTGAAAGAGTGTCACCAGCTTGCTTGAAAAAAATCTCACTTTTACAGTATCTTGCATGATGTGATGCTGTCTATAAGGAGAGAGCTAGACTATTGTCTTCTAGGGCTGAGGTGACTTCAGACTCAGACTGTGGGTGCTGCTCATTTACACCCCACGGTGTGAGTGATTTTGTGTGCATGTGTTTTGCTTGGAATGCCATTTGGTGTGAGGGCTCACACACAGACACAAAATTGCTTTCAAATAAGAAAAAACAGATATTGTGATTGAGAGGTTTTTTCTTCTTCTTCTTTTTTTTTTTGTGGTACTTGGGATCGAACCCAAGGGCAAAGTAGCTTGGGCTACATCCCCTGGCCTTGTTAGAACAGGGTTGAGCCAGGCATGGTGGCACATGCCTGTAATCCCAGTACTCAGGAGGCTGAGGCAGGAGGATTGCCATGAGTTCGAGGCCAGCCTGGGCTACATAGTGAGTTTAAGGTCAGGCTAAACTGCATAACAAGGCCCTGTCTCAAAAAAAAAAAAAAAAAAAAAAAAAAGAAAGAAAAAGAAGAAGACAGGGTCTCACTAAGTTGCTCAGGTGGGATTTGAACTGACTCTGCCTCTCAAAGTGCCAGGATTACAGGAGTGTGTCACCATACTTGGCTTTGAACATGGCTCTGTGTGTGTGTGTGTGTGTGTGTGTGTGTGTGTGGAAACAAAAGAACTAGAGCCTTCAATGATTTGGCTTTGGTTTGCATTTATCCTCCCAAGGTTCACACACCTGGTCCTCAGCACAATAAAGTTGAGTTGGGAGTCCTCACCAGAGGGGAACAGATGGGCCCCTGAATCTTGGACTCTCTGCCTCCCAAACTTTAGGTGAACTCGACCTCTTTTACAAAGTACCTAGCCTCAGGTATTTTGTTACAGCAACAGAAAATGGAAAGATACAAAGCCCAGGAGGAAATATGAGAAAGAGATAGAAACTTGGCCTTTACTTTTATGTGTGGGTCCAAGCCTGACTGTAAGATGAAGAGTCTGGAGCAATGGGCATTGGTACCAGACAGAACTCATTTTACTATTTTCTAGCTGTTTTAATGTGAGCAGATTACTTAATGTTTTGGGAGCTTTGGCTTTTTCAGTTATTAAATGGTAATACGTGTGGTGGTTATGATGATGATGATGATGATGGATACAGGTTTAATCCTCAAGTGCTCTGCAGTTCCCTTCATATGCCTGGACTTGGAAATATGTTTGTCTAAATGTTGATTAGAGGATTACCATGCCAGCCAAGAGACTTAAACATTCTATGATAGGAGAATTGAGAACCTATCATTTAACATTGACAGTGAAATTTAGAAGAGTATTTGTGCAAGGCGCATGATGTCCAAAATTAGACAAGTGGATAATAATGAACTTTATGGGCCAAAGATTTTCAACATGACTCAGAGGGAAAATCACCTTTTATTTTCTGTAGTAAACCAACCTCCTTAGCTCAGTTTTTCAGTGTCCCATAGTTTGTTGGAATTCCATGATGAAGAGCTAAGAGTCACTTGGAGTATGTAGACATGGCCCTCCCATCAGATTTCTCTGGGTACTAGTGATACAAAATCTGTCCTGTGATCCTCTGCTGGGAGACTCCATTTTTCTCTATGCCAGGAACACAGTAGGCATGCAATATGTATAGTCCTGTATTTATTAGATATATGAATGAGTAAATATTGTGGTGCTCTGTTGGCTGAGGCTTTTCATGGTTGTTCCTTACTGGTCTGAGCAAGAAATGAAAGTGAAAGTGATAGTGATGAGCTAGGTCTTTAGTACCTAGTAGGTACTTAGCAGTTTATAGTCTCCTTCTCCCCCTGCCCCCATGCCTTTGCTGCCATTCTGGCCTCTTCTGGTCAAAGATCATATACTTAGCTTTTCCTCTGGACTTCTAGATATACCATGAGTAAAGTCATGACCATTGATTACAGCTCACCCAAGAGTGTCTCCTGCTCTGCTGTGCTAGTCTGCTTTGTGTTACTATAACAAAATAGTAGAGGCTGGATACTTAAGGAAAAAAAAAATTATTTAGCTCACATTTCTGGAGATTTAACAGCATGGTGCCAGCATCAGCTTTTGCTGATAGCATCAGAGAAGGAGGACAGCATCAGATAATGGGAGCCTCTGGAAGAGAGAAAGAGAGAGAGAGA
>NW_004955416.1:19464818-19468431 GCF_000276665.1 Chinchilla lanigera
GAGAGAGAGAGAGAGAGAGAGAGAGAGAGAGAGAGAGAGAGAGAAGGGGAGGGAGAGGGGGAGGGAGAGAGACCATTGACAGGAGAGGAAGCAAGGTCATAAGCCAAGAAAGCAGAACTTACTTTATGACAACCTGTTCTCATGGTAACTAATGCAGTCCTATGAGGCTTAATCAGCCTCAAGAGAACTCATCCAGTTTCTCAAGAAAAATATTAACCCCTCATGAGAGTTGATTCTGTGTGTCTCCAAAAAACTTTAAAGGCTCTATAACTTCAATAGTGCTGCCCTGGGGAATTTATCCTCAACATGTCTTGGTGGGAACAAACCACATTCAAGCCATAGGCTTCCCAGCAGAGATGCATACCATGGATGTCCCCCTTCAGCTCTCCACAGAAGTCTATGCTCCTACCAAGACTTCCTGTTTTCTATAGACATTTCTCCTCTACCTACTTCCCATCCCCATCAGTCTTCAGTACTTGCTTCTATCTTAAATTGCTCAGGAAAGAGCAGCATCAGCCCTCTTTTCTGCATTAAAAAAAACAAAACAAAACAATTTCTCTTGATTATTGACTGTTTCACCCCTGCCGCCCAAATCTGAACTTCTTTTAGGAGTAGGACTATCTAGGCCACATTTTTCCTGCTGCATCCATTTTACAGATGGGAAATTTGAGGCTGATCTTACAGATAAAACATACTTGGAGAGGTGGATGCACCTCATTTCTTTCTCTGCCAGCTCTGCATAAATGCAAGAAGGGGTGATTTTTGCCAGATGTCTGAACCTTCTTGAATGAGATGTCTGGTTCTGGTTTTTACTCCAGTTGTCAGCTGGGTGCCATCAAGTGCTTTCTGTGTCATCCACAGGTGATGCCTGCATTGGCAGAAACCTCATGTACACAAGGAGGGGTGGAATGTGTAATTCTGTTTTCCTGGTGTTTCCATGACAGAATGCTGCAAATGGACATGTTGAGAGGATAAAACAGATCAGTCCACCGATAATTGAACTGTCCCCATGAATATTTTATGGGCAAGTTCAGAACAGGTCCAAGAAAGTAGAAGACCTTTACTGAGCTGTAGGGTCTTGGTGGTTCAGAGTGAAGAGAGCTTAGAAAGCAGGAAATCTGAACTCCTTATTGGACCGTGGAGGGAGCTGCATTTGAAGAAGGAAATAACTAGTTTCAGGCCACACAGTAAGGTAATGACAGAATGAGGACCAGAGCTCAGGTTGAGACTGGAGCAACATAAGTTCACGTGGGAGGTCAAGGAAGAATGGGAGAAAGGGGTCTGGTTGAGTTCATTGTTGTGCTCAGAAACCATCTGAAATGGCACAATTCATTTTCCCAGGCAGGCTCAGCAGCTTCCTCCAAATTCTTGGATCCTCTGGGAGTTTCCCTGCCCGGCTCCCAGAGCCCAAGCCCGTTGAAGGCCCTTGTTTTGCCTGCAGCCCTTGCTTGCTTGCCTGGCACAGAATCTGACCGTGGCCTGTCGCCTGATCTGGGGTGCAGCAGATGGCAGTGAGGAATGCAGCCCAGCTGGTACATGGGAGGCTCTGAGGAGAGGAAAGGCACTGTGGGGTGATCTGCTCTGGGCAGAGTCCTGGGATGGGGGATGGGACTGGAGAGGACACAGCAATGTCAGGAGCTCCTGACTTTGACCCCTACCCTAGGATAAGTGACACACTCAGCTGTTATCCTGTGATGAGCGATGAGCACATCCCACACATGGTCGCCTAATTATTCACAAATTAAATGTAACTAGTTTCACTTTTTAAATGTAGAGCATAAACATTAGCATTTAAAGAAAGGGAATCTAAAGGAAAGCAATGAGAAAACAGTAGCTTAAAGCAATAGACAATGACCTCAAGCAAAACAGTGAAGATATAGATGAGAAAGAGAAGTAATGTGAAAATCATGTGGGGTGCTGGACCCCGGCCTCCTTTCTTTTCCCATGAAGGATGGGTTTTTCATTTTTTCATTTTTTTGGTGGTGCTGGCTACATCTGTGGCAGAAAATCTGTGCCAGCCTCTAGCTGTCACCTTGTAGCTTCTTCAGTGGCCCAGTGTATTGGATCTTGGGGCACCCAGAGGGCTGCCAGAGGCCAGGTTTGGTCCTCTCAGATTTCTCAGTCTTATTCATGTTACTTCCGGTTGGTATCTTGTTACTTCCGGCCTATTTTCTGTAGACTCTTCTGGTGAATTTGACTTTCTGCCACTTCCCAGCTTCTTGGGTAATTCTGCCTCTTTGTGATTCTGGAAATAGTGTAGGTCAAAGAGTCCCAGAGCCATTCTGCTCAGACTGGCTCTGCCCCTGGCTGGGCCCTGCTTATTACTAACAGAAGACCTCACACAGCCCTGAGCCTCAGTTTCCTGATCAGTGAAATGTGATTGATGATAGAATTATGTCTCTGTAAGGTTATGGGAAGAAGATAGGAGTTAATTTGCCTTGAAGACTGCTTGCCTCCTAGTGAGTCTGCTCTGCAGGAGGTGATATTAAATGTCACATCCTGCGTCTGAACATCCACACCAGCTGCAGCTCCAGACTGAGTGTCCTGTCAGCTTCCCTGGAGTATGCTCAGGGGCCTGGTCTTCCTCTTCTACTGTCACCTCGGAGGGATGAGGGGCTACTATGGATCTGCCCACCCAGAATCTGAAGAAAAGTCACCCTCAGATTGTAAGGATCAGCACCAGCACTTGTTCAGTATTTGCATCTTTTAAAGTACGAAGTTCTCACAACAACCCTGGGATAGACATCTTGTATATCTGTTTTGTTTGCATTTCATAGATGAAGAAATGAGGACAGAGGGGAAGTTTAATTTTACAACAAACATTAATTTCTAGGGACACAATACTACGCACAGTATTATAATTATATACCAGAGACATCCATATGCATTAAATATTGTTCATCTAGGTGCTTGCAGTCTAACCAAATGACAACACTAATTATTTTGCATGTAAAATTTCATTTAATCTTTATAGTCCCTGTGAAGTAAATATTACTATTATCTTTGGAGTGGAGCAAATTGATGTTGAGAGAAATTAAATAACTTGCCCAAAGCTTAGCATCTCCAAATGGGCAGAGTGGATTCCACTGAGAAGATATCTAAAGCCCTAAAATATGTTCTTTCACTGTTGTTGCCTCCTAACCAAGTCCACTAGGGATTTTTAGGTGTGGCTGTAGTCCTCAACTCAAAATTTTTGATTCTGATCTGATCTATTCTTGCAACTACAACCCGCTGTCTTCCAGAGGGAGTTTGCTGATGTCTGTCTAGGACCTTAATGTATTAAACCAGGTACTGGCTCCAACCTGCTTTCCAGACTTTGGACCTATTTCCCTACTTTAACTACAAAAAAGGCCAAACATAAATTGTCTTTGAAGGTAATGGGACCTAACTCAGGGACTCATGTCTTACAAGCAAATTTCTTCCATAACTTAGAGACCAATTCCCTCTCTTGCTGAAGGATAAATGGAAATAAATTTGTGTACCTCTGCATACTCTGACTTAATTTATTCCAGCCTCTGAGGGTGAGTTGGGGCTGTGTTGGTTTGGGGCTTATTTTGCAAGGTGAACAACATAATATAGGACACATACTTTATATGATTATTTATAAGTCACC
>NW_004955416.1:19468997-19482674 GCF_000276665.1 Chinchilla lanigera
GTTGTTGCTTAGCTGTGGCTGCCGTCCTGAGATGCAGCCCTCTGCCACGTGCCACTCTGCCTTATAATCCTGCCAAGTACGGATTAAAACTTCCACGAACTGTAAGCGAAATAAACCTTTCCTTCCTTAATTTTGGGTGTCAGGTATTTTGTCCCAGCAGCGAGAAAAACGTAACCAAGACAGGTCCCGAGCTCCTCCGATGATCAGGATGGCCGAGTTCCCATCAGGGAAGCTGATGCAGCAAGCTTTTCCAGGAGGCCGGCAGTACACCATCTTCCCTCTGGAACCAGGCAGCTATGCTCAAAGTGAGGACCAGAGCTCCCCAAAGTGAACCAAAGCCATTCTCAGTGCCAGCGAGGTCCTGAGCTCCTCGGAGGATGAAAACAGCCATTTTCATCAGAAAAGCCAGCTCCCCACAGTCTCTCTCAGCTCCCAACAGCCTGCTTCTTCTTCTCCAGGTCTGCCTCTTATCCTGCTGGCAACAGTCCCCAGGTGGGCCTCCCATACCCAGCACCACTCACTCAGTTCAGCTGGGGGTTACAAGTTGACCACCAGTTATCAATCCACTACAGGGGCCCACCCTCAAATTAAGTATGCTGCAAGTATGTGTCAAGCCGCTGCTAAATACTAGGCCTTCTGTCCTAAGCTTCTCCCTTGTCAGAAAAGCATCTGTCTTTGCTTTCTCTCTCTCTAGTTCTCATTCTCTGGAAGTAGGGCTCTTTGAAGTTTGCCTTTCTTGCTGCCCCAGGTTCATTCAAACAAATCTTAGCCACTTAGTGTGGGCTGTGGACCAGCGGTGTGCCTCCCTCAGAGGGTGTTAGAAGCGCAGAATTTCGGGCCCTACTTCAGACTTGCTGAATCAGGATCTACATTTGAACAAGATCCCCAAGTCATCTAAGCACAGAAAAGTAGAATGCAGGTCACAATCTCTCCAGACTGTTTCATCTGAGCTTGGGAGCCCAGGTGGTCACATAGTCTGGGACCCACACCTTTGGCTCAGTTGGGAAGCTGGACCCCGACTTGGGTGGGGCGAAGCTTCCTTACTGTTCCTACCCTATAGAGGCCACAATGCTTAGGCCCCCCATAGGCGGCTCACTCCTGAACAATCAGCCTACAAAATGAGAAGGGCATATCACAGAGGAATGTATGGAGCGAATGTCTGTAGGAGCACAAAGCGAGGATCAGTTGTACTTGCTGCATGAGAAGACAGAGACCCCAAGATAAAGCTATTGGAGGGGGTAGGAGTGTTGTCCACTTGAACCTTGAAGAATGAATAGGAGTTTTGCAGTTGGTCAGTAGGAAGAAGAGTATTCCTGGCAGAGGATGCAGCATGAGAAAATCATATAGACCTGAAAATGCATGGTTGCTTTTGGAATAGCAGGTAGTCTGCTGTGACTGAAAGATGGGTGCTGAGAGGGTGTAGGGAGCGGGGAGTAGAAATTTGGTGGGAAGTAGCAGCACATCCACTGGTGTGTCTTGTGGGTTTACAAGTTATCAACAGTGTGTCTTAGTCACTTTCTTGTCTCTGGAACACACATACCTGACACCTGCAACTTACAGGAGGAGGGGTTTATTTTGGCTCACATTTCAGTCCACAGCCAGCAGGCTCCAAGTCAAGACAGCATGACAGGGCCTGGGGATTTAGCTCAGCGGCAAAAGCGCCTGCCTGGCAAGCACAAGGTCGTGAGTTCGGTTCCTGGTACCGGAGAAAAAACAAAAACAACAAAAGGAAAAAAAAAAAAAAGACAGCATGACAGAGGGGCAGGGCAGAGGAAAAGCTGCTCACCTTATGGCAAACAGGAAGCAGAAAGCAAAGGGAGGAGCGGGGGAGGGAGATACACTCTTCTAGGCCACGTCCTAGTGATCCAACTAGGCCCAATCCCCTGACAGCACATTTGCCTACAAAACCAGCAGTGGGCTAATCCACTGATGAATGTAGTGCCCCCACTATGCAATTGCCTCCCAAAAGCTCTGCTTATGAGTGTGTGAGGCTTTGTGGGGACAACAAGGTATAAACCAAAGCAAGGTGTATGAAGGAGGGAAGAGCTCAGGAACCACTGTGACACACAGAGTCGGTCAGCTTGGCTCCTCAGAGTGGCCCTGTGATGTGAGATAGCCACTGGCCTGCACATCAGCCATAAGGGTTGGTTGTGTGTGACTGGAGTTGGTCAGACATTTCATTTGGCTGTGATCTCAGATAACCATCCAAACAAAGAAACAGCAGCCTTGCAAAGTGTGATTGATAACCTGGAGGTGCTCTAAGGCACAGGAAGGCCCAAGGCAGTGTGGAAAACATTTGAGAAGAGAAAGAAGCCCTTTAACTGTAGCTGCTCAGAACAAATGGAGCAGAAAGTTCTGTGTTTTTCAAAATAGATGAGAGAGAGAGAGAGAGAGAGAGGGAGAGAGAGAGAGAGAGAGAGAGAAAGAGAAAGGCAGGTAAATAGTGTTAGGACTATTTCTCAAGCAGTTATCTGAATGACATGGTTCCACCCTAACTGCTCAATGATTTATTAATTAAGGAACCCCCTCCTCCAGTCATTTTGGGTTTATTAAAACCATAATACAGGTAATCTAGGTAAATGAGAAAAGGAAAACCTGCTTGTGATTCTCAGTCTCCCTTTAAGCATTTTGAATTATTTTCTTTATTTAGGAATAACCACATTAAGTGCGCAGTTTTGTAGCTGTTCATCAAAATCTTTTCTTCCTCTTCCTGGGCTCTCAGACTACATCTCCCAGCTGCCCTTGCAGGTGGGTGTGGCCCCAGTGAGCCTAGCATAAAAGCCTTGTTGTGCATGTGCCTCCAGAAGGCATGGTGCTGTCTCCAGGGCTAGAAATAAACTGCTCAGGTTAAACTGTTGGCATCTTGGAGTTTGCTGCAGTGATTAGATTACCTTCCTCAACTCAGAGCCTGCAGTTTCAGTGAGCAATTTCTTTTTTTTTTTTTTGGTTTTTTTCTCTGGTACCAGGAACCGAACTCACGACCTTGCGCTTGCCAGGCAGGCGCTTTTGCCGCTGAGCTAAATCCCCAGCCCCAGTGAGCAATTTCTTTCAGTGCAGAGACGCACAGGGCTGAGCATTGGGTTGAGCATCCAGTGTATTCCTGTGATGACTATTCCAGGAGCACATGCCCTTTTGGGAGACAGAAGCTCAGTATTTTCCCTTTCCTTCTGATGATTCTGACCGCTACAAAGTGATAGGAATATCTTCTAGCATCCTGTGTCTTTGGAAAGCTAAGACTCACTGTGATACAGGTTGCAACATCTCCAGCAGATTCTTTAACATGTGAGTCTCAGCTTCCTCATATGTGAAATGGTCATTATAAGACCTGGGATTCTTAAGGGGCATTAAAGGAGAAAACGGTAGTCAAGGGCATAGTAGGCTACATGGCATGTGATAGATGCCTTTCCACTGGATTGAACGCTCTCTGAGAGCCAAGACTCTTGTGGCTTAGGTGTCTAATACAGGCCCTGGCAATAGGGGCTCAATGGTTGGTTATTTAGCAAACCTTGAAGAAACTTGAATATTTCAAAGGAGCAGCAATGGACCCTGGTTTGAAGAACTCAGAAAGGCAGCAGAAGAAAGTGGAGAAGGTGCCAGCAATCTAACATCTTAGCCTGGGGGAGCTGGCCGGTTAATCTGCTGGTTCACCATCCATGTTAGGGGACGGAATGGGTGGGAGAAGGTGGGGGCGTGCTAACTCAAGTGTTTGGGATTGCTCTATATTTGGATGATGGCTCTCTCATCTGAGGTTAATCCTCTTTGTCCGAATCATCCAGCCAAGGGATTAACTGCTTTACACTCCAGGCTTCACTGGCCCAACAAAGTGAACTTTGTGTTGCTAAGGCCCAGGGATTCGAGGGGTCAATTTCTATTGACCCAACACATGAAGATCCTTTGTGGTCGTTTAATCCCAGCCTTTTGATAGTATGGAGAAAGAGAATGAGGCCCCCGGAGAGGAGGTGACGTATTTCTTGTGGGAGATTTGTGATCAGAATCTCTGTTTCTGGCTTGGACTTCTTGGCTCTGTTCTATGCTGGTCTCCAGGGAAGGAGTCAGGAAAAGGGCCTGTGCTAACAGAGGAGCGGGCTTGTGTATGGATGTGAATTCTGTCCTGGATTCTGGGACACCCACAGTCTGCCTGCGAAGTGCAGCCTTGGTCTTTGAGCTCTTTGGAAACATCCCCAAGGGGCCATATTTTGGCCTTGTGCGCTCAGCTCAAGATTCAGATTCTAGGAAGTGAGAACTCTCCCCAGCCCAGCTGGGGTCCGTTCCCTGCCCAAAGGAGGGCTCCATAGTGGTGAATCCCAAGATTACGTGTAGTGAGGGGAGGAAAATTCCTTAAAGGAAAATTGGGGAGATTTTTAAAAAATTAATTAAATGTATCGGTACATTTTAGGTACACATAATGATCCTATTCATCATAGGGAATTTGTATGACATGGTATACCTCCATTCTGTTTTTCCCATTCCCTTACCCTCCCTTTAACCCCATTTCCCCTCATTTACATTTCCATCTTTTTCCTTATTTTCTCATTGTTTTCTTTTACCTTCATTCCCCCTCCCCCTTCCCTGGTTCCCATCCCCATTTGAACATTTTCTTCCTATTTCACAATATCTATTTGCATTTTGGCCCTTATTTACTCTTTCAGTTTCAGACACCAGGGAAATGATGTGATATTTACACGTGTCTGGTTCATTTCGCTTAAGAGTATCGTCTCAAGGTGCATCCATTTACCTAGAAATGTCTCAAGCTTATCCTTCTTTATGGCTGACTAGTACTCCACTGTGTAAAAGAACCACATTTTCTTTATCCATTTATCAGCTGATGGGCATTTCGGCCATTTCTAAGATTTAGCTATTACAAACCCTGTCACTCTAAACATGGTTGTGCATATATTTCTGTGGTATGATGCTTTTAATTCTTTTGGGGAGGTACCAAGAAGGGGAATAGCTGGGTCAAATGGAACCTCTAGTCTAGTTTTTTGAGGAATCACCACATTGATTTCCACAGTGGTTGTATCAGAAGGTTGGGGAGATTTTAATGAAAGAAAAGGATACAGTGCCTCGGCAGGGGAATCACGAATTTCTACCACACGCACTTGAGCTGGCTTCTCTAGCTGAAATATAAAGATTGCGCAGTGTTAGCTTTGGTGACTGGTGAAGATTTTGAAAGTCTGGCTACTTGTCCATCTGCCTTTCCTTTTCTAAGGCTTTAGAATTTTCACCACCATCTCCTTGTTTGCTCTAACCTTGCATTTTAAAAATTAAAATACACACAATTTAAACATGTCTCCCTTAAATCCCTTTTGCATCTATGGGTTTATTCAGCAAGTGTTTATTGATTGTCCGTTGTGGTAGGCATTGGGGTTGGCACGAGGCGTAGAAGACATGATCTCTGCTCGCAGAAAAGGTACGGTCTAGCAATTTGTAAGGAAGCCCTGTGTATGTATATGCATCACACATACACATAAATATACATACATAAATTTTCTTCACGTACTTTATAATTGCTGGCTTATTTTTCATGTGAAGACCCATCAGGTCATTGATGCTCATGAGGAATACTAACTTGGTCAGAGTCAGGAGTGCCTCTGTGAATCTGAAGGGTGAGTTGTTTTGCTAAAGTGAATGATTTTGCATTCTCCCTGTGCACAGAACATCTTGGAAGCTGAAGAAAATCCATCTCGAGACCGAACTGCCTGCTACTCTGCTCCCCTGAGGCTGGGAGGGAGTGGGTGGCCTTCATTTGCGCTGCTTCTGTTTTCAGGCTGTGAAGGAGAACTGGCACCACAGGCTGCTTTGTTGTCGTGTGGCGGTGTTTGAACACGGGACAGCATATTGCTCGGCTATTATCAAGTTATTTGTATAACCCCAGCAGCTGGCAGTGGTGTAGTGGTTTTTAAGAGAAAAAGCCTGGAGATATTTGTTTACAGAGAATAAAAATAGGCAGAGAATGAGGTGTGCTGGGCACCTCATGCAGAACGGTGTATGATTGCACTTCATGCTGACTGTTAAGATTGATCCTTGGGTAGAATTCCCCATAGGACTTCCCCTCCCTCAAGTTCAGAGAAGGGTCAGATACTCTAGAAGGCAAGGCTGTCTCATCCTCTTTGCATGAACTGACACAGTTAGAAAAGTCACCTTGGCTCCTGGGATCTGGTCAGGCCTGTACTGAGAGTTTTGAAGCAGCCATTGTGGCTTTGGGTTCAAGGTCAGTACCAGAGCAAAGACTTAGCCAGCAAAAGGCCACTTCTTTTGCTTCTTCTTCTATTCCGTGGTGGTGAGTAGCTAGGCTCTGGAGTCAGACTGAAGCTTGTTTCCTTCACTTACTAAGTGTGCTTCAATGCCTTGTGCCTCAGTTTCCCTGCCTGTAAAACAAGGTTAATATTACAGAATGTTTTATCTCATGCTAAGGGAAGTGGATTAAATGAGACAGTACAATGCTCAGTAAAATGTTGAACATATACAAAGTGTAGTAGTCAGCTTTCATTATGTGGTAATAATGCTGCTTAACAAACATCCCCAGTTGTCTCAGTGGCTCATCCAACAATCATTATTTATATTGCTTATAAGTTTAGCAGTCAACTGGTATGGCTTTCCTTTATGTTTCAGGTCAAGCTCAGGTGCCTGGATGTTACCAGCAGCTACCAGGGACATATTTTTCTCATAGCAAATGGTAGGAAACACATGAGGGAAGGCAAATTATCTTAGGACTTTTAAAGCCTCTGCACACATCATGTTTGCTAATATTTCACTGGCCAAAACAAATTGCATGACCAAACTCAAACCTACATTAGTGACACGGGAAAGGATGTGCTTCCCACAGTGGAAGATACTGCAAATTTATAGGGTTAATTGTGTGAATGGTATTTACATTATGGCAGAGAAAAGAACTGGGAATAAAATTTCACCTACCAAAGCAAGTTACCTATGACAGGACGTTGGGTAAGACTTTTATCTTGCCTCGAAGTGAGAGTTCAGAGTTGCACAGCTGGGAATAAGAAGTCTTACTCTGCTTTTTAAAACCCTGAGCTCCTTCATGACTTTCTAAGAGATATCACAGCTGGCCTTGGTGCCCTTGACTTGAGTCCCAGGTCTCTGTAAGCATAGGGATGGGAAGGGAAGGCAGAATCTTGGGAATCTTGGCCTACTTCCCACAAAGCCAAGCGAAGGGCCTCTAGCAGACCCTTAAAGGAGGCTGGAAATGCTAGCAAGAAGGGAGATGGAGGCTCTGGTCCTCTGGGTGGGTGTTTGCTGTCCTGTGACACTAAAGACTGGAGTGAACCATGCAAAAGAGCTCCCTAGAGGCCGCAAGGCCTCTGGACTTTGGGCCACATGAAGACATAAGAGTCTACCTCTAGTCTGGAGATTTTGGCAGGCTGCAGGGTTGATGGAGAGCCCATGCCAGCGGGGAAAGATGGGGAACAGCGCAGTACTAAAGAACAAGAGGACATTTTTCTATTGCACTTGATAGGGGCTTGAGAGCCTGCAGGAGGTGCTACAGGAAAAAAGCCTTTGGGGAGTGGGCAAGAGCCCTGGGCCCACCTAAGCAATAACTGAATTACAAGAGGGGGAAATCTGCCTGGAGCTGGCCAGATGCATGGATAGCTGGTGGGTCTGAAGCAGTCCCTTGCTCAGAGGCTCCTCCACACCAGGGTGAGGCTGGACACTGTCCCTGGGAAACTACATACAGGAGAACCCAGTCCATGCCACAGTGATGCCAGGGAGGGACATCTCCCTATCACAGTCAGAATTCTTGTTGCTGTTATTACGCTCTACCCACATTCCAGTTTGAATGAACACGATTCATCTACCTCCTTCTCCACCTCTGGCTCCCCTTCACAGTTCCTTCCCTCCTCTTTCTAGCTCTGTTTGGAGCCATACACTGTGTTATCCTCTGGCTAATGAGCTCTCTCTGCACAAGAGGCAGCCCTGGGGGTGTGGGCATGCTGGCTGATCCGCTTGAGGCTCCCGGCTTTTATTCTTAATCCACGGCTTCTGTCTGGCCTGCAGCAGATGGAATCCTCTGGAGGATGACTGGCCAGTTGTTCCACTTTTCAGAATAAAGTGGAGTCCAAAACCATGTAGATAAAAATGCAGGCAGGCGACGTAGCTTTGCAAGGAGCAGAGGGTTGACATTTCTGGGAGAACAAGATTTTCCCAATGGTAAGACCTGTCTTTTAACAGATAAATCTTTTCCCAATTTGATAATCTTTCAGCTTTCAAGGACAGATTAAATGGCTAAAGTGAGCAGGGAAAGAATTTGAGATGTGGCTAATGTACTCTGTCATTTGAGATGCAGCTAAGGGGAGGAATTCATTTGTTTTCATGCTTAGGTTTAGGCTCTTTAGTGACCTGCCTGAATTTAGTGACAAACCTGACTCCAGGTTCTGATTGTTATAATCTAAAATAATATCCCTACTGTGATTTGTTCCAACTCTGTGTTTGCAAGGGAATTGGAAATTACACCTATTGCCAAAATTGGTGAATAATCAAGGTTTTCGTCCAGCTAATTGGTTTGCTTGTGCTCTTGATTATTTTTTCCTGATTAGAAAAGTGATACTTGCTACAGAATAAGATTCAGAAAATAGGAGCACTTATAAAGCTCTTCACTCACGTGGCTGACTTGCTTCCCAGAAAGGTTGTTCTGATTCACCCTGCAGCTGGCAAAGGATGAGTGTCACCCTCATACGTCCTTGGTCAGAGTGAATATAATCATTAAAAGGAAAACCAAACATTGTCAGTTTGTTAGATGAGATAATATCTTATTAACTCTTCATTTGCTGGATTGCTTATGAGGCTGACTACTTTTGTTTACTGACTGATTGCACTTCTACTTCTAAACATGTTTTTTCCATATTCTATGTCTATCTTAAAAGTGAGTATTAGTGTTTTTCATATTTGTCAGTAATTGCTTTGTATATATTGAGGACATTCAATCAGTGACTCTCATAATTATTGCCAATATTTTCCCAGTGTTTTGACTTTAACTTTGTATTTCTATGGACTTTTTGCCACTTAAAAATCTAGTTTTTATATATATTCATATTTCTAATGTGAGTGATGTATTTATATTACTAATGTGAACTATTTATTGTTTTCTGTTAAAATCTCTTCCTTTTCATGCATAGAAAGTTTTTTTTATCTTAAAATCAGGGAAGTAGTCACTGAAAAATTTTGATTATTGTTGTTTTAATATTTTTCAGTACTGAGGATTGAATCCAGGGCTTTTACACTGAGCTACATCCCTGGGTTTGTTTTTGTTTTTTACTGTAGTTTTAGTTTTGGAACAGGGTCTTGCTAAGTTGCTACACTGCTCATATTGGGCTTGAACTTGGGATCCTCCTGCTTCAACCTCCTACCATGCTGATGTTATGAGGGTGTCCCACCAGGCTTGTTTTATTATTTTAATTTTATGTGTGATCCTTTAATCTGTTTGTGCTTTATTATGACTTAGTGTGAAGTCATATATTTTAGTTCATTTTAGTTACTGTTAATCAGTTTAGTTACCTATATTTAGTTACCCTATTTAGTTACCTATATTTTAGTTTAGTTACCCTATTTAGTTACCTATATTTTAGTTCATTTTAGTTACTGTTAATCAGTTTTTTCAGTACCACTTAACAGTTCTCCTCTCCCCAGTGAACTGGAAAGCTAATTGTATAGTTTTGTATCAAAACTAGTCACATGTAAAGCTTTGTATTTGAAAAGTGATAAAAAAATAGAAATTAACCTTACTGAGCACTTAATATGTACTAGGCTTTAGGTTTTTTAATTTCAGTATTTCGTTTAATCCTCCCTATTTACCCTGGATGATCAGGTAGTGGTTGGCAGATCTGGGCATGCACTCCAGGTTTTTTGATTCTGAAATGTGAGCTCTCAAATTTTGCAATCTCTCTCCTTCCTTAAGAGCCTTGCAAACAAACTATCTCTGTGGGTTAGAGTGACAGGAAGTCTAGCCAATGAGCATAGGAAGTTTTTGTTCTTTTTTTTTTTTTAACTTTGTATCCAGACCGGGTCTCGCGATGCAGTTCAGGCTGGCCTTGAGCTCACTTTGTAGCCCAGGCTGGTCGTGAACTTGCAACAATTCTCCTTCCCCAGCCTCCTGAGTACTGGGATTATAGGCATGCGCAACCACACCTGGCGGAAGTTTTGTTCTTACGTAAGTAGCTTATTCTGTTCTTTTTTCTTTGAAACACAGAAGTGCTGGGGTTGGTCCCCGCCAGTGCCGAGGTGGTGGCTGCAGAGGACACTGGGAGATGTGCAGAGACGCGGCTCCTGTGTGTTGCTGCTCTGTCCCCGTGTCCCACAACAGTGTTAGAGTGAGGCTAACTTCGCTTGGGATTTTGTGAGCACTGCGTATTTAAGAGCCCAAGTTTCCATCACGCTGGGCAAGTTTTTACATACTACTTTGGTTCTCATTCCTGGCTGTACATAGAATCAGATGAGGCGGTTATTAAACAACGCCAGCAACAACAGCAACTTTCCCGAACCTCCTGAAAATGCTTAATCCAGACTCTAGGGACTGGGGTGAGAAATTGCATTTTTAAAGTAAGCTGCCCTGTGATCCAAGTGTGCAGCTGAGACGCAGTGATAAAGTAAAATCTTCAATTATGATTTCTGTTTCTACTGCTTTCGTTTTCCCTCTGGAGTCACCCCTAATTCTTACAGAATCTTGTTTCTTTGTCTTTCATGTCTCTTATAGTCTGTCTTATTTTTTGTTTTTGCTTTTATATATTTCTTTTTTTCTTCGGAAGGTGGGCTCAGAAGTTGGGCAAAATGAAATAGGGCACCCACTAGCTGGAAGGGAGGAAAGAGGTGTTAGCATAGAGAAGAAATCATATAAGACCTGAATGTCAGCTCTTTTCAGTACATGGCTTCATCCCAACTGGAGAATTGGGTTCTCTCTGTCACTACCTTTCCTTTCTGTGCATACCTCAAAAAAAAAAAAAAAAAAATCTGTGCATTGTGCATTCCTAATCAGAAAATCCGAATTTCCGAATCCTGCAAAATCTGAACCTTTTTGAACTCCAATGTGATATCACAAGCAGAAGATCCACACCTGACTTCAGGTGTGACAGATCACAGTCAAAATGCAGAGGCACTAAAAATAGTTTGTGCAGTTATCACAGGGCTGTGTGTGTTTAAGGTGTGTATAAAACATAGAGAATTTTGCTTTTAGACTTGGTTCCCTTTCCCAAGATATCTCAGTATGTACAGTGGTACCTCAGTTCACGAATTTAATTTGTCCTACGATTTTGAGAAAGATGGCTACATTTGTGTTTGTGTGGGAAAGATGACCGCAGTTGTGTTTGTCAGCCGATACAGAGTTTGCAAACAAAACAAAATTTTGCCAAATGCTTCTGTTTGCAAACCAAATTGTTTGCAAACAAAACTGTTCACAAATGAAGGTACCACTGTATGTGCAAATATTCCAGGATCTGAAAAGTATCTGAAACTTTCTGGTCCCAAGCATTTTGGATAAGGGCTACTCAACCTGTTTTTATATTAACAGTATTTTTAAAAGAAATGCTTGGCTGTTGATTCCAGGAGTCCGAGCCCTGGACTGTTTTCCCACAGAGCCTCCCGTTAGGTAAACATCACTGTTTCCTGTTAATGTGCTGAGTTCGTCCTCTAAATCCAGGGTGTTGTGGATGCAGATATAATCAGCACAGGAGCCAGCTTCGAAGATGCCCTCCCCTCTGTCAAGAGTTAAGTCATACTGTTCACAAATGGGGTCACTAGCATCCTTCCTGGAGCCAGTCTGGAAAGCTGGGGGGCCTACGGTTGATAGCCCTGCCTGAGTCATCTTCAATGGCTCGGCTTTCTCCTGCGGAGTTGACTCCCCCATCCTGTGGCATTTGGACACTACTCGCTATCTCGTCTTTGCCAGCACTTGCTGAGGAGTTGGCTCCCCCAGTTCTGGGTCCTTCTCTACTCTTTCTGTTGCTGGTACTTGCCAGTTCTCTCTCTCTGCCAGATTTAACAAAACTGTACGTCCTAGTTGAGAAGCTTGGCACCTGGGGCTCATTTTCTCCAACATTTTGTCTGTTCTTAATCCTCAACTTTCCAAGTCGTTTTTGAAATAAGAGCCTGCACCTCCCGGAGACATTAGGTTCAGTGAAGCAAGCCAGGTCCAGAAAGACAAATACCACACTGCAATTAGACCTGAATACTGAGGTTTTGGTTTAGAAAAATCAACTCATACATTAACATCTTTTGTCTTAAAGAAAAGCACGATAACATGCGTGGCATAGGTTTGCCACTACCACCATAGAGCCTGCATTTGATATTCAGAAATAACCAAGAGTGGAGATGCAGTTTGGATTTGTTCCATGGATTAAACAGCCCCTGTGTACAGTGTATTATCTGTAGGACACAAATGGGGGGTGGATGTTCAAGGTCTGCATTCGCTCTAAGGCAGTTATTTGTGTAGTATTTCTGAAGAGTAGATCCGATCTCATTTTCTCTTTACAACCAATTCGTGCAAGGAAGGGAGCAAATTCTTGCTGGGCAGAGAAGCTAAGTCACTTTCTACATGGTCATCGCTAGTGGGTGGTAGAGCTGTGACCCAGGTCTTGGGATACCTTGCTGTTTGTGAGCAAGTCTTCACTGAGGGTCTCCAGAGATAAGCAAGCAGGGACTAACTGACAGAGCATAGATTTTGTAGTTTGGAAAAACTAGAAGTGATCCCCAGGAGGAGCAATCCTGGACTCTGAGGACTCTTGGTCTGTGGACCTGCATGCATGTCGATAAATTCATCTTTTCCCCAGAAGTCACCTGGATTGTGCTGAGGGCTGGTACCTTACAGAGGGGAATAAGGAAGGCGGAATGTACTGCACTGCCCTGGATGCCACCGACTGCAAGGTGTTTAGAAGAATGCTGCAAAGCCCTCCAGAAATATTTTGTCCACATAACCTGGGAAAATTCCCCTGGGGTTAAGAGCAAGGTGGGCAGACTGTGTTTTAGCTTGCAGCTACTGGTTTGCCATTCTTTTCTCGCCACATTCATTAAGTTATCAAAGTTCTATTAAGATTTAAATGAAATTTTCCAGCCTCATGGTCCATCTGTTCCCGCTATTTATTCCCCAGGGAAGTCACGATTCTGTCATTTGCGATTTTACAGTTTTTCATCTCTGCGGTGCCAGCGGTGCTTCCTCTGTGAGGCGCCGATGCACGACTCTCCTGGGGGGACTCTTAGGGGGGTCTCGAGGCTCAGGGCGCCTCCTTCCGCAGAGTGAGAAGCCCTCCTTTGCCAGGTGTGAGGGACAGCAGCCAAGCCCCGGTGACGAGGGAGTCTGTGCGAATGGCAGGGTGCCCACTCTGAGAGACAGAGTTTTAGGTCCCGAGGGAACAGGGATTTCTTGAAGTTGCACTGTGACTTTCTGCGCTCCAAAGATGCAGGGATGGAATCCAGGACTTTACATGCTAGGCAGGTACCCTACCATCGACCTGCATTGCCAGAGATATTCATTATTTCTTTTTTTCTTCTTTTCCATTCTTTTTTATTTATTTATTTTTTTTTATTTTAAGGATAAAAGGAGGGAAACATTAACAGACATACAACATTTTACAACGTATCACAAGCACAATACAGACAATACAGAGTTACAAACAAAGTGGTAGGGAATTAACAATGGTGGTTGTATTACATATTGATATCTTCAAAGTAGCTTCT
>NW_004955416.1:19489369-19501086 GCF_000276665.1 Chinchilla lanigera
CTGCAGCTCCCGGAGAACTGGCTGCCTGGGCGCAAGGCGCGGGGGGCTGGGGGAGCCTGCTCGGCCGGCTCCGAGGGCCTGCTCGCCCTGCCCGTCCCCTGGGCCTCCCTGCGCCTAGAAACTTCTTTTCCATTCTTGAAAAGGGGCTTTTGTTGTGGCTTCCATAACAGAAAACCAGTGACAGGGTGGTGGTGGTGGTGGTGGTTAATCAACAGCAATCAATTTTCTCACCAGATCTGTCCCTGCACCTTCATATGATCTTCCCTCTGCATCCCTGCATCCCAATCTCCCCATCTTATAGAGACTGCATCATAGATCAGCCACATTTTAATTTAATTACCTCTTTAAAGACACCCACCTCCTAGGACAATCACACTTACCTTCAGGAATCCTGGGGGTAGGATCAGCACTTGCATTTTTTTTTTTGAGACAGGGTTTCCCTATGCATTTCAGCCTGGCATTGATCTCACTATGTAGCATAGGCTGGCCTCGAACTCAGTAATCTTCCTCCCTCAGCCTCCTGGGTACTGGAATTATAGATGTGCGTCACCATGCCCTGCTCAGCTCTTGCATTTTGAGGAGACACAGGTCATCGGTCCTTAATGGGGTGAATGTGTGCGAACAAAAACACAAGTTAGCTTCTTGTCTATGCCAGGCACTGTACACTGGGCTTCACAGAGATTTTGTTATTATTGAAGGCATCTTACAGATCCCTGAGCTGTGACCCCAGCCCACCTTTGTGTGGTTATCACTGCTGACAGTGCAAGGGGGAGGCTTCCCTTTAGAACTTGGATGCTGGAGATCAGGGAATGAGGGGCAGAGTGGGCAAAGGAAGTCACCATAAAGTAGAAAGGGCTTCCTGCCTCCCTCTACATGGACATGACTCCATTGAGTATATTAATAACACTAAGGGCAATAATAATATTTCCAGTCAACACTTATTGAGCGCTTCCTTGGCTGAGCCTAAGTGCTTTACATATACTACTTTCTTTTTCAGTACTGGGGATGGAACCTGAGGATGCTCTACCACTGAGCTACACCCCAAGTCCTTTTGAACCGAACTCACGACCTTGCGCTTGCTAGGCAGGCGCTTTGCCACTGAGCTAAATCCCCAGCCCCCCCAAGTCCTTTTATTCATTTGGTTTCATACTTTGAGACAGGGCCTCATTAAGTTGCCCATGCAGGACTTGAACTTGATTTAATAGTCTCAACTCTAAAGAAAGATACATCCAACCCACTCCAAAAGTTGGTCAGCCAAACATGTTCAGAAAAAGACCTCAGAAGGCAAACTTGATGACAACCTTCTAAATGCTGCCCATGAAAGAGAACATTCTAGCCAAGGAGCTCCAGTATTAGGGTTCCCTTGGCAAAGCAGTGCCTTCTGTGGGAAGAGGGCACTTAGAGCCAGAGACCTTGGCAGGGTGGCTCAACTCAGCTGTTTTCTCCAGTGGTCCTCACTAGGCTTCTGAATGTGGGTTGAGTTCCTGGGTCGGCGTGATTAGGGTAGGGGAGGTGCAGGTGATACCAAGATGAGGGTTCTGTTTTCTAAGTAGATCTGTCCTTGTGAATAGGTAGAGTGGCATTCTGGCTGGTATCACCATCTGGAATGTTTGGATCATGGGAGAGAGAGCTGTGATGACAGGGCTGATGAACCATGTGTCAGGCTCACTTGGGATGAACACTAGACCTTAACCTGGGTGCTCTGGCCACAGATTTATTTTATAGTTCTGGAGGTCAGAAGTCTGAATGGGTCTTGCTGGGTTAAGATCAAGAGGTGAGCAGGGCCATGCTCCTTCTGGAGGCTTTGGGGATGAATCTAGTCCTTTGGCTCCTCCATCTCCTTGAGGTCACCTGCATGCCTATTCTTGTGGGCCTTTTTTCTCTTTTCTCCACTGTAAAAGCCAAAGCCTTAGCATTTCCAAGTCTCTTTCCCACTCAGACCCTCCTGACTCTCTCTTTTACTTACAAGGACCGTTGTGACTGGCCACACTGGACTTTTGCTATCTCAATATCTTTAACTTAATCATGACTGCAAAGTAACTTTACGGAGTAAGGCAAATATTCACAGGTTCTTGGGTTAAGATGTGGATCTACTTGGGGGAATTGTTATTCTTTCTACCATCACTACGTAGTTACACCAGCCTTCTCATCAAAGAATTTCAGTGGCTAAAGCCAGACACCGACTTCGTAAGAAAAGAAAACTATAGATTAACTTCTGTAATGGGGAGATACAAAAATCGTTATAGAGTACTAGCAAACAGAATCTAGCAACGTATAAAAAGGGTTAGACACCTTGGCATAATGGCATTTATCCTAGAGATGCAAGGGTGGTCAACCAGTCAGCAAATGGAATGAAAAAATAAATCTCCTAAGATCATCCCAACTGATACAGAAAATATTCTGTTGATAAAATCCAGCATCCTTTCCTGATAAAAATACTCAAACTAGGGACAGAAGGGAACTTTCTCAATCTGATAAAGGGCATCTATGAAGAACCCACAGTGAAAAAAAATCATAGCAGCAAGAGATGGAATGCTTTTCCTTTAGGATGAGGAGCAGGACGAGAATGTCCACCTTGTTACTTCTGTTCAATATTATAGGACAACATAACATGGGTTTTAGAATCAAGTACAAGTCCTCCAGGGCTGGCTCCATTAATTTCTAGCTGTGTGGTGTTGGGCGAGGGGTTTAACCTCACCGAATTTGCCAGAATGGTCCCTTCTGCACGAGGGATGATGACTATATCTATCTTGGAGGTTCTTGTGAGGACAGAATGAATGTCCAGACTCCAGCTTGGAGCTGGGCATATGGCAGACGATGATAAAATGTTCTCTGTCTACCCTTTCTCACCTTGGGTGTTCAGCTTCATCTCTGAGAAAAGAGAAAGAGGTGGGCGAGAGGGTCAGGCGAGTGGGAGATGAGCTAAGCATTTCTAAGATGTTCTAATTCAGTGGCAGAGGCCGGGCTGGGAAACAGATCAGAGGCACCTTTGGTCCAGCTACCTCAGAGCCAGCTCATTATGCTGAGCTCTGGCTTGTGCTGCCAGAGGGGCATTCTGTTCTCCACTCCCACGCCCGGCAGCCCTGGCCAGCAGCTGTCTTGTGTCCCCTGGCAGGAAGGCTCCATAGGTGTTTGGAAAGCAGATTGTCCACGCTCCCCTGATTTTTGGGAAAGAACAGCTCTTTCTCTGCGGCAAAGAGCCTCTTGGATGAGGGAGAGAAGAAGCCTTCAGGTGCACAGGAGTCACAGATGGCCCCAGTGATGGCACCAAAGGTCATCTGTGTGCCTAGGAGCAGAGAAGCCGGGAAGAGGCGAGGCTGGCACAGGAGTGGGAGGCGCCAGGTGCCTGGCAAGTTCCAGCTGGGCTGGGCCCTATGATCTGCATAGGTAGAGCTCAGGCTCAATCTCTAGAGATTAGGACGCAGATACAGTCCCAGGGGTCCACCAGGATTCCCACATTAACTCCCTGAAGCTGTGCAGATTTGGGAGTTGTTCTCTGAGCTGTTTTTTTTCTTTTCCTCATTGTAAGCATGAAAGTGGCACGCATTTTATGGACCACGAACAGACTTGGGAGGAGACAGTGACTCACGGGTGGCATTTGGTGCGCTGCGGAGAAAAACATCCTGAGGTTTCTATGTCTGTTCCCCTGGAGGAAAGGAGGAAACCCACCTGGGAAGGCTCTTACCACTGTCGGGTTCACCCCGAGGCCTTCAGCAGAATCTGCATCGCCCCGCACCCCAGGGACGAGCCCATCACCGCCCCGCTGTGTGTCTGGCAGAGATTCCCAGCCCCTCTGGGAGCTGTTTGCACCCCTCCCACGTGAGTCACGCTTGGAGGCTGTTCTCCGAGGAGATGGTGGGCAGGGAGAGCAGGGGAAGGTGTCGGAATGCGAAGGCTGCTCTGTTCTTTCCTTAAAAATTCTCTTTGCAGCTTGTGACAGAGCTTTTGCCAGAGAGTCAGAACATGTGATTGGACCAGGCCCTCACTCGGGTCTGCAGCCAGCGGAGGAGGGTTGAACCAGGGGAGGCTCAGACATGAGATCCCTAGGTTGCCGTGTGCAAGCCTCTTATCCCGATGTTTTTTTAACGAGTAAAATCATCACAGTGACATTGCCTGTGTGAGATCCTTGGGGATCAAGACATTTGAGCCAATGTTTAACATGCCCCAGAGCACACACAGGGCACATACAGAAATGACACTGAAGGGTCTGCCCTGAAGAAAATGAGAGTCAACTCCTAACATACAGTGAGAGGAAGGCTGTGGCAGGGGGAGAAGTGAAGTGCTGGTTCATGCTGGATGGGAGACATCAAGTGTCCTCCCTTCCTGTTGGAACCAGGGAGGGACAGAGCTTCAAAACTGAGCCAAGTCAGAGGTGGAAGCCAGCAAAGATGTAGCTGGTTCTGGAAAAGCCCCAAACTGGGGTGTGGCCTGGGTGTACGGATGTAGGTGCAGAGGTGGGTGGGACTAAGGTGGAGGTGATCCGCAGTGTGAGCCCAGCACAGCTGTGTGCTCCACAGCTGCCATGTTGGCCTCAGGGGCCATGCCCAGGAAATGGGTTGGCATGAGGAACCACCGAGCACCTCTTTGGAGAGGATTTGTTTGGTCTGATGTGGTCTGTAGACAGAGGCCACTTGACTTCCTGATTTCTTGCCTGTATCCTGGAGCCTGCCGCTTACTAACGGTGGGACCATGTCACCCTTTTCTTCAGCCCCTGCTTCCTCATCTGTAAAATGGAGAAGTGAATTGTGGCCATGCAGAGAACTCGGGAAGGGTAAGAGGGATAAGTTGTACAAAGAGCCTAGCTCAGTGCCTGGTATCTGGCAAGGGCTCAGCCAAGGCACTCATGCTAACAAGTCTTCCAAGGAGATGGTTGTTGCTGTTGGGGTGGATGGCTTGGGAGAGCGGGGCTGTAAGCTGGGTCATGCTGGCATGCAGATGAGCATTGGCAGTGCCTGAATTGGGACCAGAGGGACTGATGGTGACTCATGATGCTGGGATGGAAGGGTGAGTACTTGGTGAAGGTGGGAAGTGGGGCTGCAGAAAGCAGCAGGAATCAAGTCAGGCTGGGGCAGCTGGGAGGAGGGTTGGAAGAATATGACTCCCATGTTGGATATTTTCTGAGTGGGCAGACTCACCCATGGGTTGCAAATTCAGGGTCAAGGTCAGGGCTGGAGTGATGGGCTTGGCTAGGGCAGAAGCACAATGATGTAAGTGGCTGGAATCATCCAGAGAGACGGAGCAGAGGCAGAAAGAAAAGTGAGGCGCATAGACTCACAGGAAGGAAGGGGGAAAATTATGAGAGGTCACGGTCACCAAAGTGGGAGGAGTCTGACCAAGGCAGGGGTGAGAAGGATGGTGATCAAGGGGCGAGGATGGGGCCAGTGAGCCCCAAGGACGCTGCTAGCACAGTGGTGAGAAGGAGCTGCAGAGCCAGGAGCAAAGGCACAAGCATGTGGGGCAGCAGGTCTATGACTTTTTATTTTTTGGCACTGGGGACTGAGCCCAGGACCTTGGTCCTAAACTACATGCCCAATCATTTGATTTTAATTAATTTATTAATTAAAGTCAGAGACAAGGTCTTGCAAATCGCTAAGTTGCCCCCTTGGTTCAAATTCATGATCCTCCTGCCTCAGCCTCCCAGACAGCTGGGATTACAGATAGGTGGCATCAAGTCTGGCTCACCCAGACATTGTTTTAAGACGTTTGTGTGCTGAGAGGAAGGAGTGACCACAGAGTGAGGCTGTAAGAAAGGAGTTTGAAACAAATGTTTGCAGGGTATGGGCCTTGAAGCATTTTCATAGGGTAAACAGTAAGAGAGGGAGTTTGAAGATGTGGCGGGAGGAGCTGCTTGTTGGAGCCAAGCTCAGAAAGGAAGAGGGGGTGCTGCAGTTCAGTGTGCAGAGTAGCCTTGGAAACAGGGAGCCCTGCTGTGGAGGTGCAGACAGGAGGGGAAGAGATCAGAGTGGACACAGCCAGGCGATGATCTGAGAGAAGATGTCCAGGGCACTGGCTGTGAGGTCGGAAAGTTCGAGGGAGGGCTTTAAAGTGGGGTAAGACTCAGGGAAAAGGTTTGGACCAGGACAGTAAAGCTAGGCATGATCTGGGGGCACTGACAAACAAGATTTGGGCTCAGATGATTTGAGCTTATTTTCTTTTTGGTTGAGCTGATGAGCACACAGATATGTGTGTGTATTCATATATGTATGTGTGTGTGTGTGGGGGGTTGGTTTTCCCATGAGAGTTTGGCAGCCTAAGCAATGAGAAGAAAGAAGTGGCTTATGTAGAGCTGGAAACTAGGTTTGTCTAGATGTTTAAGGGAAACAGGCAAATTTTTACTTAACACCTGTGTATAGTAAGGGACAGAAGACAAGAGACTGTGAAATGCACATTATTCCACTGACACATTTAATTTTATAACAGCCCTGTGAAGGAGGCCACATTAATACTCACATTTTGCAGGTGGAGAATCTGAGGGTCACAAAGGTTAAGTGACTTGAATGCCATCACATGCAGAAGAAGGCGAAGGTGGGAACTGGCACCAGTGCATCTGTAAGAGCCGAACATTTCCCCCAGCATTCCGGGCCTGCAGTGCAGACTTAGCCTCAGGACTAATTAAGCAGGAAAGGACAACATTGATTGTTGGGTCAGATGCATCAGTGAGCAAGGAGTTTGCATACACGCACACACACACACACAGAACAAAATTGTGCCACCACCTATCTCTTCCACTCCTTGGAGGTAACGTGTGTGGGAACTTTTCCTTCCTTTTTTTTTTTTGAGGCTCTCTGCTCAAATGCACAGGAACTGACAACTTCTAATGAAAGTCTATTTTGGAGGGAGTGCTAAATTATTCAGAGGCAGGCACAAATAGACTGTCTCCAGCAGCCCCGACTTCCTGCTTGAACCTGCAGATGTCAATTTGTGGAGTCCCGCGAGGGTCTGCAGATGAGACCCAGGGCCAGGCAGGGGGCGGATGGCCAGGTTTTCGTCAGATGCCCAGGAAGCAGGTGCCTACTGGATGCGGTCTGGAGGCTGGAACTGCAAACGCTCCACCCTCTGCATGCTGTAGCAGCAGAGCCTGGGGCTGCTTCTGGTTCCTTTTGTCTACCTCCCTGTGGGTGTCAGCGTGATGTGTGGGCCACAGGAAGCTGGAATTACGGTAGTGCATTTTAGGGGTGATGGTGTAGGTGGTTTTGCATACTACAAGACCAGAAAGGTGCACTTGTGCACCAGGGCGTTCTTCAGGATGGTTAGAAAATTGAAGAATGTCTGGGTGCGGTGGTGCATATTTGTAATCCCAGCACTTTGGAAGCCTGGGGCAGGAGGATTGCAAGTTCAAGTCCATCCTGGGTCACTTAGTGAGACCCTGTCTCAAAATAAAAATGAAAAATGGGCTTTGGATGTAGCTTAATGTGAAGGTCTTGGGTTCAATGCTCAGTACAGGAAAAAATGTGAGTGTTCCCATACTAGTCTGCTACTTTCTTTTCACTGCTCGTTCCCTTCTCTGCCAGGAACCACTCTTCTCCTCCATGAAAATGTTGCTGTAGAATTCAGTACAACCAGTACTGCTCTAGTTGGAGGCCTTCTCCTGGGATAGCTTGAGGGGAGGTCGGAAGAGCAGGCAGCAGCAATGTAGTGAGCTAAACCAGGGCACTTTACGGAGTGCCAAGGGATGTTCCTCCGCCCCCCCACCCCCCCAGTACCAGGAATCGAACTCACGACCTCGCGCTTGCCAGGCAGGCGCTGTGCCGCTGAGCTAAATCCCCAGCCCCGGGGATGTTCCTTTTTAAAATGTATTTGTTAGTATATATTTGCAATACATAATAATTACATTTGTTTTGGGGAACTGGTAATATACATTTTGCATTTTGGTCATTTTTACCCAGAAGAGTGTGTTCTTTAACAAGGATTCCAGAATCTCAGTTTTCTTGTTGGCTAAACTGGAACTACCTTGTAGGATCATGTTGGATCGTACATAAAATGTACCAGGCACAGTTCCTAGCACATCATTGTTCAGTATCTCAATATATATTGGCTCCATTTCTTTTTTCGTTAAAAAGCAAAAAATAAAACAGGCAAAATAAACAACAAAACCCAAGACAAAAACAGAAACTGCCCCTTCTCCCCATCATTCCTCCTAATCTGGAGGTAAAGTAGTTCCCTGTTGATTATTTACTTTTCTGTTCAGGTGCTTCTGGGCTCCATATAGCTGTGGGTCTCAATCCTTTTTCCTCCTTTATTACCGCCTAAGGAACATTTTTAGACCCTTTTTCCCCTTAATTGCCAAAAATCTTCCCCATCATAAAATTTTAATTCCTATCCGGGTGTGCATTGCCCACACCTGTAGTCCTACTTTGGAGGCTGAGGCAGGAGGATCACTTGAGCCCGGACTTCTAGGCTACCCTGGGTAACATAGTAAAATCCTGTCTCAAAAAAACCAAGAAACAAAAATTGGGTATGTGTTTATGTACTATGACCCTCAGAGAAGCCACAAGTCATTGCGGTATTTAAGACTTTTTCCGCCTTACCCCTTAAAGAACCAGTTATCACCCCTCTGGGACTTCATCTGTGCCCTTGGGAGCAGCTCTCCCCACTTTGAGAGTGCACAGCCCTCAACACCCGTCTCTGTCAGATCCTCCCACTAAGGGGGTGTTGGGTTTCTCAAAGGAGCCGACCTACATGGTGAGTGGGGAACATAAAATAAGCTAGGCGTGGGGGGCACATGCCTGTAATCCCAGCCCTCTCCTCTGAGAAGCGCAGGCAGGAAGATTTCAAGTTCGAGCCCAGTCTGTACAATGTAGTAAGGCCCTATCTCAAAATTTAAAAATAAAAAAGGGTTGGGGATATAGCTCAGTGTGAAGGTCCTGGGCTCAATCCTCAGCATTGGAACCAAAAAAGAACGAAGAAAAACAGTAAAATCTTTATTCTCTTGTGCAAATGCTTGATGGTCTATTCTTTCCAATCTTCACAGCAACCCTAAAAAAACTTTTTCATTTGACGAAGCCTAGTCTTGGAGATCACGCTGTGCTGTGGCTTTGAAGACCACATCTGGTATGAAAATGAGGGGCTCAGGGCTCAGGGCTCCATGGCTCCTTCCTCTTGAGGACGAGGGAGAGGCGGTGGGGGAACGAGGTGGTGCTCATAAGCTTCTTCCTGTGCACCTGCTACTCCCGAGTGCTTTATCTCCTTAGCTCTTTTAATTGGTGCCCCTGCTCTGTGACATGAAGGGATGTCCCTAGTTTCATTTGCAGCTGTTCTTTTGTCAGTGTTTACAAGGCCAGCAGTTCATAAAGTCTGGATTATAACCCCAGGCTTCCTGAAATACCTCTGTGCGTTACCAGCTTCCCCTTGTAGGAGGAGAGTAGAGAGGCACCACAATTGGAGCTTTCTCCCATCAGCAGTTTCTTATGTGCTGACACCTTTTCCCCTTTTGATTAGTATTTATTAATTGTACATATTAATAGGGTTTTTTTAAAAAAAATTTTGTTTTGTTTTGTTTTTTTTCTGGTACTGGGAGTTGAACTCACGACCTTGCGCTTGCCAGGCAGGTGCTGTGCTGCTGAGCTAAATCCCCAGCCCCTTAATAGGGTTTAGTGTGACATTTGGATACATGCGCGCAGCATGCCCTGATCAAATCTAGCCTGTATCACTACAGGCTCTCCATGTTCCTTTTTTTTTTTCCACAGTTAGATATGATGATAAATATAAACCACAATGTTTGGAAAACTTTGTATGGATTACTATCTTCACCCATTACTATCTTCACAAACTCCTAGGCGTCTAGGAATCCCAAGTTAGATGCCACTGGTTTCTGAAATGCCAAGGAGTGACCTGCATTCCCTGGAGATGATTCAGCAGGATGCCTTCAGGCAGTCACCTTGGTACTGTGCGGCTTAGGTACAAGCCCGGGGCGAGTAGGAAGAGATGGGGCTGGTGCAGGCTGCTGGGAGGATCAGTGCAGGGTGACTGCATCTGACAGCAGAGCAGAGGAGTCAGGTTGTGGGTGGTTCATTCCCCAGGGGCCTTTGCTATGTTCCTAGGGAGAGAACCTCTATCTTTTCTGTGTGTGCTGATCCCAGCCAGCAGTGCACAGTGGGAGAGCCCTGCCTCCAGGACGCTTTGTCCCAGGCTCGGAATGGTGCAGTGGAGCTAAGACCTTGGGAGGACTTGTCATGGGCCCCTTACAGCTTCCATGGCCCCTGACCTGACAGCCAGGAGGGCTGACCCTTCCTTCTTTTCCCTGGGGGAAGGATGCTTTGGGCTCCAGTAGGCAAACTGCAAACTGCTTCAGTTGTCAGCACATCTGTCTTTCAGGAGGAGGAAGGGCTGCTTCCTTCTGCAGGAGACGTGGGGTGGTGACAGCCAGGGTTGGCTGGTTCTTCTGCCCTGTTGGAGGCATCTAGAGGATCCAGAGAGCCTGTGAGGGCACAGAGGGCCATGGTTCTGGCTGAAGAAGCACCAGGGCTCTGGGGGGCCTGCTCCTTCCTGTTCCCCTGCTCCCAGCCTCCTCACCTTGCCTGGGGTTGGAGATAAAGGAAGCGCTCTCTGCTTCTAAAGGGAAATTGTGGAAGACAGAGGCAAAGCAGAAGTGCCTGGGAAGAGTATGTGTGACCCAACTCAGAAACTAGTCGTTGGGGTGACTTAGGAAAATCAGGCAGTCCCTGAGCCTCAGTTTCCTCAGCTGGGAGATGAGAGGATTGAGACTTACAACCTCCAAATCCCATTAAAAATTCCCCCTTGGTCTATCAGTCCTTAAGATGATTTTATACAAAACTTGAATATGTCCATGTGATGCCCCTCCAGATTGCAACTACTAAACAGCTCATTTATTAATAAGTGTTTAAGCCACCCTCATCGCAGAATCCAGCCAGCTCAGTCTTTTGAAAATTGTGTGATTCTGAGCATGAGACTGGCATGCCACATGAAGGTAGCAAACGAGCATTTGAAGCTATTATTTATTTTTAATTTATAATTCTATTTACAGTGGATAAAGCAGTCAGCATTAACTAATAACGAACTGTGGGTCAGGCATGAGACGGTGAAAAAGTTACATATGTACTTATGTTTAGACTCAGAAATCTCACTTCTAAGATTTTATTCCCCAAATTATACTGATAAACCATGTGAATACACACACATTCACACAAAGTTATAAATTGTTGCTAATTTTTTCATGGGAACACACCAACAATGTTTAAATCCACAGTGGTATTCAGGATAAAACACATCACTGGTCATATTTAGAAGATTTATTACTTTGAAAACTGATAAGTAAAAAGGATCAGGTGTTTACTTTGCCTTTCTTACACAAACTGTATCTCAGGACAGTCACATAGTGGATGAGAAGAAGTTTCTGTTTATATAGATATTCAAGCTGATATATGAAGGAGTAATACTTAAATCTAAGCTGCAGAGTCTAGAAAATGTTCATAATAACTGTTAACATTGCCAGAAGAAAGATGTAAGAGTCTAGTGGCTTTTGATGTATCATAATACTACCTGTCAAGTGGCATTGAGCAACAATAGCAACAAATACCTAGCCTGAATCTGAGCAAGAGCATGTCCAGTAGTACTTTCTGTAATGATACAGTGCTCGGTACATGCACAGAATATACAGTCCAGAATACTAGGCACTAGCTACATGTATATGTCAGGCAGTTGAAATAAGACCTGAGTGGCTGAGGAACTGAGTTTTAAATTTTATAAAATTTATTAAA
>NW_004955416.1:19501198-19516896 GCF_000276665.1 Chinchilla lanigera
TTTAAGTAACCATATGTGGTTGTGGCCTTCTGCATTGGACAACACAGGTCTAAAGCTACCTGGAAACCACTGGGGATAAAAGAACATGTTAAATGACACCATAGCAATGCAAATGACAAAATGTTGTCTGTGGAAACTGTGGTACAAACCATTTGGCTTATCAATAAATAAGACAATGATAAAAGAGAGTCTGGAGAACATATGAGTTTTTGAAGACTAGTGATACCCACCAGTTACAGGGTATAGGAGTCCTGATTTGAATAAATAAACTAAAAACTGTAAAGCAATTGGAAAATCTAAACCCTGACTATACATTTGAAGGTGCTACAAAATTATTTTAGGTGTGATAATGATACAATTATTTTAAAAGAATGTTATTCATTTAGATATACTACTGATATATTTATAGATAAAACTATAAGATGTTGAGATTTGCTTCAAAATCATCCAGTGGCTGTGTGAAGGGGCAGGAGGTTGGAGAATTGCAGGAGGGAACAGATGATATAAGACTGGAATAACTACTGAAGTTGGTTGGTGGTTATATGGGAGCTCATTATATATTATTCGCTATTTTTGAATGTGCTTGAACATTTGTACAATAAAGCATGAGCAATAAAAAGATGCAAGCAAAACTTCCAATGAACTTTCCAACCAACTTTCCAACTTTTCCAACTTTCCAACAAGTAATAATAGCTATTACAGCAACACCATAAAACCACCGTTCTAGAGCCCAAATCAGAGCTGGGAAGTGAGGCAAAAGGAGTGATGTGTAATGGTATCTGAACAGTAAGAGCAGATTCTCCAAGGGCAAACACTGCTCTTGGCAGTGCAGTAAGGAAAATCAGCCTTCACCAAAGCTCAGCTAGGGACAGGGCTAGGAGTTCTCCATTAGGTGCACCTCCAGTTGAAGTTGCCCCATGTTCTTGCCCTCAGACAAAGCAAAAACAAGCTTTCTGGAGGAGAGCACCCTCCACTTAGGCATATGGGATTCTACAGATCAAGATCAAGCAAAACCGGGTATGGTGGTGCATGCTTGTAATCCCAGCACTCAGGAGGTTGACGCAGGATGATTGTTGTGAGTTCAAGGCCAGCCTGGGCTACAAAGTGAGCTCAAGGCCAGCCTGAACTGCATAGCGAGACCCTGTCTCAAAAAGACAAAAAAAAAAAAAAAAAAAAAAAAAAAAAAAAAAAAAAAAAAAAAAAAAAAAAAAAAAGATCAAGCAAAGATGAACAAATAGGATGACTGTAACAATTGTCATCTAAACTGAGACACTTTTAAGGATGAAGAAGAATGCCAGGTAATTAACAGGAATGAATTGGTTGTAAAAGACATAAACTAGAACTGCTACGTGGTCTCCCTGACAAATAGGGGAGGAAGGAAGATTCAATCTCTTCTGGACTTTGGTGTGAACAAGAGCCTTGTTTCACTGCACATCACTCGAAGTTGATCATGTTCTGGTCCAGTGATTCTCAAAGTGTGAACCGGTAGCATCAGAATCACCTGGGAGGAAACTTGTTAAAAAGTGGAATTAGTAGATTCTATAAGTTGTTTCTGCTGCATCAAGTCTGAGAGCCACTTACGGAGGGAAACATATATGAAAATACTGAATCCCAGGCAGTGGACCACCAAGGATTCAGGAAATATTTTTGAATTGGTGTCCAGCTGTCTATTAATGGATCACAATGCCAATAACATTTTTCTTAAAAGTAATAGTGGGTAGGAAAATGTTACGTCTTCCCAACAACATTTTGATTGTACTAGATAATTCTATAAATAATGTAATAAAAAGCATTCATCAGCGAACCATTAAGAAGGATTTTCAAACAATAAAATATCTGTTAGTGTTTTATGTAAACATTTTCAATTCCAAAGGTCTAGTAATTACCCCAAGGAAATAGGACAGAAATATCATCTTCTCAAAGGAGGCTTTAATTAGGTGTATGTCTCTTCTATGTGTTAATTGCTGGAGTTCCTGCAGTTAAATTCTCATGCATTGCTGGCTGGAACTGGTTCTGCGCTGGCAGTAGCTCATTCATGAGGTTGCTTTTGCTTACTGGACTCTGAGGAGTAATGTGCTACTTACTGTCTGTTCTCTTTGGTCTCCTCCAACAACAGAGAACAGGCTGAGATGCAGCTTCTTTTGGTACAGCGAGCCCTGGACCATCCGGGACAGGGTTTGGAGCATGTGCCAGATATTTTTGTGCTCAAAATACAATCTCATGCCAAAGGCACGCTTGTGCTCATCCTGAGCAAGCTTCTGGCAGGCCTCGGTGGCTGTTTATCACTTCTGCATTAAGCATAATAGGATGGTCCCTTCATTAATCATGGGCTTGCTGGGAGTTGATAAACATATGGAGAGATAGAAGTCTCTCTGCTTTCTGATGGCTGCAGGTACTAAACAAAAACCTGTATTGCTCAAATGAACATATGTCAACACTAAGATCCTCCACACTTTCCCCAGCTTCTTTTAAAATAGAACTATTATTGTGACAGAAACCAAAAGCGCTAAGCACCAGCTAGGGGTGACATAACCATTGCTTTTTAAGCCCCACATCTGGAACTGGCTACATTATTTGAGGACTTTTAAAAAAGAATTGTAGAGAGTTTTTGCAACCCACTCCCAGAGAATTTGCTTTCTTAGGTCTGAACGGAGGTCTAAAAACTCCAATTTTGGAAGGTTTCTTAGGGGATCCTGATACCTGAGTTTGGGACTGCTAATGATGCCAAGTTTGAGTTGTTCTAGCCAGGGCTTGATGTTTTTCCAGTTCTTTTGCTGGCATCAGCCAAGGTCTTTTGTGAATAAAGACATACTTTTCTTCTGGGAGACTTGGAGTTTCAGGAGCATCTTTGCAGTTTGATATTCCAGCCTAGTCTTACTCTGTGTGACAGGCAAGTCCATTGAGGTGGCCTGGTTCAGCACAGACAGGTCCTTCTATGAGGGGTGAGCCTGCCACTTACCATGTTGGAGGTTTAGATCACACTGCCAAATTCCTGTGGGCCTCACTTGGCTTATCTTAACAGTGGTAAGAATAACAACTACCCAAGGAGGCTCAAGCTAATTACTTTACATATTGTGTATGCTCAATAGTATTGTAGATGATATTACAATATTATTACTTTTTCCTGGAGGTTCAAGTTGTCAAATAGTCTTTTTAATGGTCAAAGGCCACATTTTGTTAACATTTTCTGCTAAGAGAGATTACAGAAAACTATATTCAGTGAGATGAATACTCTACCTGCAAGCATAAATATGCATCTAAGATGGACACATTTCTGCAGGAATTTTCAGTAAAGAACAAAGGGTCCTGCAGTGTCAGAGCAAGGGTCCCTGAGATCTCCTGGGCTGAGGAATAGCAGAGAGATGAAATGTCAGGTGGCTTTTGCAGGAAGCCCAATGCAGGCTGACGGGAGCTGGACTCTACAGAGCTGGATATGACTGAATCTCACACCACGTATAGACAGACAGTGGAAGAATCTGGTATTTCTTGCAGATGCTTTCAAAGGTCCCCTCTGACTTCCTGCTTCTGCTGATGCTTCACTGCTACTCCTCCTGTTAGAACACCTTTCTTCCTGCCGCTTACCCACAGCCTTGCTGTTCTGTCTTTTCTCTCCCTGTTCTCTTTTATGCTTGGTGTATCCGGTTTATTTCAAATCAAGAATAGTTTACCTATCTTGTTTGCTACTCTTTCTCTTGCGACTCATGTTCTTGGGGTACTTGTTACCCCATTTGGCATTTCAAGATATTTTCTAAAGCAAAGACCGTAAGTTTCTGAAAGAATTCTGTTGCTTGATCTTACAGTGATATTTATTTACTATCTCTTTCCAAGCCTAATACTCAAGTAATGAGATGCTGAACAAATACAGGCATGATAACATGGTTGGTGATGGTGATGTTAGTAATAAGAGACTAAGCGGATCCAAGAGACATTTAGAAATATTGACAGCCCATGACAAATTGATGGTAGGAGAGAAACAAAAGGAAGGAGACAGAAAGGAACCAACATGTATTGAATGCCAGGATCTCATATATTCTCAATAACAACCCTATTCAATTGGTTTTATCCCAATTTTCCAAGAAATTGAAGTTCAGAAGGAGAATTCTCTGTCTCTGTCTCTGTCTCTCTTTTGCTCTCAACTGGGAAGGCTCCAGGATGAACTCCAGCCTATTTCTGCTGTGTTAACTAATGTACGTGTATAAGAGGTTGCAGCTTCTTTTGAAGGTGTGACTAGAACTGGTTTTCCTGGAGCACACTTAGAGCTTAAAGCAGATGTTGCAGTTGGCTTTGGGAAACATCCATGGTGGCTAGCACGCCACAAGTACTTCTACCTGTGAAGGCCACCAGGGACTTGTGTATAGTAAGTCACTCCAAGACCCCACCTGGGCTCTTTGTGGGCACTGGAGGATGGCGAGCACAGCGGAAAGAGTCCTCCATTTGTTTTTTATGTATTACCGTCCAGGATGGAGTCATATGGCCACCTCAGACTATACAGGGAGAAGGAAAAACACACCTTGGGGTTCAGCTTTACTGTTGGGGACACAGCAGGGAGAGAGGGCTGGGAGTGCTTTTGCCTGAGGCTGGCTCCTCAGAGCAGATCCCGAGACAAGGATTCAAATGTGAGTGGTTTATCTGAGTGGTGAAACAAACCTGGCAGAATAGCAAAATCATGCATCTTAGTGTCGCTTCTCCAGTCATAGGACCAATAGGAGATATCTCCAAAAATGTATATATATTACCTATCTACCACATAAGCATGATTTGTATACATGGCATATATAACTTTACCTCTGTCTTTACTATAAGGAATTTGCTCGCGTAATTTTGGAGGCTGACAAATCTGAGGTCTGCAGGAGGCAAGCTGGAGACCCAAGAGCCTGTGGTGTAGTACAAGGACTAATCTGAGGCCAAGTCTGAAGGCAGGGAGGCTGACGTCCCACTTTGAAAATGGTCAGGCAGAGACAGAGAATTCTCCTTCCATTTTGTTTTTCTTTTAGACAAGAAAAACTTGTCCCTATGTTACCCAGACTGGCCTCAAACTCCTGGGTTCAAGTGACCCTCCTGCTTCAGCTTCCTGAGTAGCTGGGACAACAGGTGTGTGTGAGTGTGTCACTGCATCTAGGCAGAGAGAATTTTTTCTTTCAGCTTTTTGTTCTACTCAGGGCTTCAATGGAGTGGATGAGGCCCACCCATATGGGGTAGGGGAGGACAATCTGCTTTACTTCATCTACTTATCAAAATGTTAATCTCATTCAGAAACTCCTTCATAGATACGTCTAGAATGTTTGACCAAATATCTGGGCGCCCCATGGCTTGATCCCACTACCATGAAGAAGGGCGTGGCCTAATTTGTTATCACTATGGGTAGTTAGAACTGAGTCCTGTTGGGTGACTCTGGGAGCCAGTGTTGGTCCCACTTCCACCGTCTCTGATTGAGGGCTGCTAAGGAGTTCAAGTCCCTTACCTTTCTGTGCTGCCCAGCCTGGAAGAGGGGCTTTAGCTGGAGAAAACCTGCAGGCAAAGCAATGCAGGTGCTGGCAGTAGCGAGTCCAGCCCTGGAGTAGGAAGGTGAGGCAATAAGGTGGATGCTGGTGGCATCATTTCCACCAACCCCAAAAGGTCTGATGCCTGGGGAGCGGGTAATGTGCTTGCAAGTTCAATGTAGGTTTCTGTATCCTCAACAACTTTAAAACTGGAATTTGATCTTAGGTCTGTGATATGTTATATTGACACCGAGGACTTGGTCTCCAAAAAGAACTTGTGCTCTTATGACATTCTCTGTGGGGATGAGGACAAGAAAGGAACAAGGACCCTGTGAAGAGAATCTCAAGTGCCTTAACTGTTGACATGACAACCCAATACCTCTGGGAGCTGGGCTTTTAGTTTCTCCTGGGTCTGAGATGCGTTTTGTAGCCAAGAGGGAGGAAAAGCCACATTGTCATACTCAAGTTCACTCTTGGGCAGCGTGGTGTGATCCGTTGTCTTTAAGTCAGGAAACCAAGGCTTGGGCAGGGATTGGCCTGAGTCATGGAGCTTGAAAAACAGAGTTGGACCCAGGGCCCTATGGCCATAAAACCAGCACCTTTTCTTGATACCTGGTGGGACTTTGCAGGAAAGTGACTTTTCAAATACAAACATGAATTAATAATAGTATACTTATGTGCTTGAACTAACTCACCCAGACCATGGCAGGAAGTTGTTTTTCTCATGGGGGAGTATTTTACACTGACACTGCAGTATTGGTGTGGTCTGGTGTCTGATCTGATCAAGCCAGCTCCTGCTGAGTTGACTCATACTCTTGATCAATTGATGTTTTCCCCTGAAGCACGAAGAAGTCAGTAGCTAATATTTGAGTTGGAAAACAAGTTGTGAACAAAACTTGGCTCCCTCTTATCCTTCCGTTATTAAAGTTAATACACAAAGGGAAGTAGCACCGCGCTTCTCCCTATTTGGAATCACTCTGGATCCACAGCCCTGCTGAAGGGAGGAACAGCTCATGGTATCTGCACAGGGATGGACATTTGACCAGAAGGGAACAAATCTGATTATATTTTCTGTACTGAGCTCTTAGTTCCGATGCGCTGAGAGGCTAAAATAGTCATGCTGTGGCAAAACATCCTGCAAAATTAGGTCTGAGCCTGAGATACGGGGGCACAGGGGAGCCTGGAGCATGCAGAGAGCAGACAGATGCTTGCAGGGAAGCAGAGATGAGGGACCAGATGGCTCAGTGGGGAAGGGATTTGGAATCCTGCATCCCCATCCCTCCACTCCGAGGCTAGACTTTCCTCCCCTTGGGGAGCAGAATCACACGGTCATGCTGAAAGACCCCTGCCTTCACATGGCTTAGGAGGGGATATGGGTTCCTTTTTATGCCCCTAATCCTCAGCAAGGTGACTTGGGAGGAGCCTGTGGCTTTGACCACAGATGCTGCCTCACCATGGGCGGGGAACTTTGCCTAACACTGACGTGGAGCACTAACAGTTAATCATGCCTGAGAAATCCAAGCTTGCCTCAACATTGATCAGGCCCAAACTCCCAAGTGAGACAAAACAAAGCTACAGCCATCAAAAGGGAGGAGCATTAATGGTGGCAGAGAAGAGTAGATTCCAATTAGCAGGTGGTTTCTCCAGAAGAGGCAAACTGTAGCTTGGTAACTTGACTCTGATATCCTTAGGGAACTGTGATTTATTTGCTTATTTGAAAAGATAGACAACACTTCAAAAGCCCTAGAACAATTAGCCTAAGACTACCAAGGGCAAATCTGTGGTCCAATCAGGTCAGAGTTACTGGTCTATTTTCATGATGGAGACTCAAGCAGTGGAGCATCTCACTAAACACAGGAACAGAGAGAATTATTGTGGAAATTTTGGGATGGATAAAATATAGGTAAAATGAAAATCAAGCTACAAAGCAAAGCATTGCTGGGTGCAGGGGGGTGATGTCAGGTCCAGACTGCAAATTGAACCCAGCTTCTTGTTTCCTTGGAAACAACCAAGTTAAGATCCATGTGAATGTTGTTTTCAGATTCAGAAGCCTCACACCGGAAGGTGTACTCCTGGGCTGGAAATTGAGACTACTGCTTTGTGCCAAAGTGACTTAGACCCTCCAGGGAAGAGTGGGATGTTTCATTCTTACCAATACAGTTTTCCACAGCAGCATTTCTGATAGTCCCTGATTTCAGAGATCAAGTCTTTTCAGGATGCAGGAAAGTAGTAGTTACTCAAAGCAGGCAATAATGTGCAGTGTGTTCTTGGGAGAAATATTGTTTTCTCTTGATTTGCAGCTCATTTTTTTCCACGCCTGTTATCACAGCCTGAAGAATGGCTGGGTGTTGCTTTTCCTTTTTCAGTCTGAACTAATGTTTGGTTTCTTTAAACTTTGGGGAGCTCTTTGGAGGAGAATGTGGAGTTAATGTTCTTCACTTTTCCAAAACTTGTGGAAATTCGTCACTTTCTAAATGAACTCAAGCCATTACCAGTGTGGAGGGAAGCTGGGGTAAGGGCTGCCAACCTTGTTGGTATTGTGGCTGAGATTTCCCAGTCTTGAGAGGTGACATTTCTCTGTCCCTCTGAGTCTTTGAGTCTCTTGTGTTCCACTTTCCTGATTTTTTCTATTATTTGCTTAATTTTCTTAAATTTTAAGAAGCAAATTCACATCTAGTATTGAAATAAATACATTATAGAATGAAACCTGTGGTTTCATTCGTTATCATAAAAGGGAAAATGGTATACCTTGCATAATTTCCAGGTAATGATAAGAATTCAACAATGGTTGTTATATTGCATATTGTTGTCTTCAAATTAGTTGTTCAGATTACCAGATATAAGCATGCAAAATTGGTCAAGAAAAAAGATTAAGCATGAACTGTTCCTTTCTTATTGACATCTTATTGACCAATAGACATCAGCAGTACAATTATCCCAGCTATCCTGTGTATATACATATTTATTTTTTCCCTTCCTTCTTTCTTTCCTTTCTCCTTTCCTTCATCCCAATTGTTTCTTCTCTTTGAGCAGTTTCTTTCCTTATCACAATATCTATTGTACCTTTCAAATTTTATTTATTCTTTCAGGTTCTCACACCAGGGAGACAATATGATGTTTACACATGTGGGTCTGATTTATTTCACTTATGAGTATGGTCTCTAGTTTCATCTATTTACCTATAAAAACCTCAAGTTCATCTTTTTTATAGCTGAGTAGGGCTGGGGATATAGCTCAGCAGCACTAGTACCTGCCCTGCAAGCGCAAGGTCTTGAGTTCGATCCCCAGTACCCACCCCCCCCCAAAAAAACAGTATAGCTGAGTAATACTCCATTGTATAAAAATACCACATCTTTTTTTTATCCATTCTTCAGCTGATGGGCATTTGGGTTGCTTCCAAGATTTAGCTATGACAAATTGTGCTGTTATAAACATGGGTGTACATATATTGCTGTGGTATGATGTTTTCAGGTTTTTCTGGAAAAATACCCAGAAGAGAATAGCTGGGTTAAGTGGGACCTGTAATCCTAGTTTTGTGAGGAATCTCCACACTGATTTCCACAGTGGCTGCACCAGTCTACACTCCCAGCAGTGGAGAAGGGTTCCTTTTCCCCTCCAGTCCCTCCAGCATTTACTATTGGCTGATTTTTGATGATAGCCATTCTTTCTGGGGTGAGATAGAATCTCAGTGATGTTGAATATTTTTTTCATATATTTATCCAAGTAACTACAGAAAAGACATAAATTCCACCAGGATTAGTTTTTCTTTCTAGACTATTGCCTATCAAAATGCCCAAGCTTAAAGCTTTCTTTACCTTTAAAAGGGGCAGGGTATGGAGATTATTAGCCAAAGTCAAGAAAGTGTTATACCACATACCAACACCGCCAACCCAGACTTTCTCCATCGTATAGTCAGAAAGATGCAAGAGAGTTAAAAAAGGAGTCTCGCTCCAGGTGTCTTAGTCCATTAGTGCTGCTATCGTAAAATACTTGTGCCTGGGTAATTTATTTCTCCTAGTTCTAGAGGTTGGGAAGTCCGAGGTCACAGAGCTGGCAGATCTGGTGTCTGGTGGGAAATCTCTGTTTCCAAGCTGGGGCATTGTTTCTGCGTCTTCACATGGCAAAAATAGCAAATTCTGTGTCCTCTTGTAGGGGGACAGATGGAAGGACCAGGCAGGTCTTCTAAGCCTCTTTTATAAGGACATCAGCCCCCTTCCTGAGGATGACTTAAGCGTTTTCTCAGAGGCCCACCTTGATACATCATCTTAAGGGGTAACACATGTGTTTTGGAGGGGCAAATACATTCACGCCAGAGCACCAGGATTCAGTATTGTCTGTTGCTTATCTCCCCAAATTATCTTTAGTACCCACACGCTGTGCATTCCACTCTCTTGGAAATCAGCATTATGTTTCAAGAGCACTGGTTGCACAGGGAGAAGCTTAGGATGGAATTAAATGTTACCACTTTAGAGGTGTGTGGTCCTGGGGCAGGTAGTTTGGTATTAAGGCTCACTTTTCCTCAGCTGTACGACAGGGATAGTAATTATGGATAGCCCTCATTGTTGCTCTGAGGATTTAATGAACTGATCCATGGAAAACTATTAGCCTGAGATCTGTCAAACAATTTCCACAGGTGAGAGCTAGGCTGCTGACACAAGCTTATATCATGTCTGTCCCATTGTAAAGAAAGGGCATCCATAGCCTTGCTTCCTTCCCTAGCGTGGCATGAGAGGCCTATTAACTTCTCAAAGAGAAGTTTCCTTGGATGAGGTCAGATGATGAATGTGCACCCTGAGAAAGGCATCTGAGAGACTTGGGCCTTCCAGTGTCAGAGGAATGTGATTCAGTTGGTAACAAAAGCCACAGGCTTAAAGCCCTTATTCCTTGCTTTTCCCAGCGACCTTTCGTAGGGGCTGAGGATGGGTCTGCAGGGATTTTATTCCCTACAAGTTTTACCCCAGACACACAAAGCTAAATGAACAGTAGAGTTGAAAGTGGGCAAAACATTTTAAACATCAGTAAATTAAAGCTTAGAAAAATCAAGCCAGAACCTTAAAAAAATGGCAGGCTGGGACTCAGGAGCTGAAGCCATGGATGTGGAAGAAACAGTGGCAGAATGGGGGCAGGTTAGTGATGGATGGAGGTACCAGAGACTGGTGCTTGTGACCATGGGCTGTCCATTATTCATGGCCGCTGGCCTGGCTCAGACCAGCTTTCATCCTTCCCGGAAATCTCTAGTTGAGTCAAGGTCAGGCAGGTGGATCAATTCAGAGTGAAAACCAAAACCCCCAGAGCATCTCGGTATCACCTGCGTCAAACCCTGCCTGGAAAACCTCCAGGGAGTAACATCTGTCAGCCCTTTGTGCTTTGGCATCAACTGTCCTGGTGTGTGAGCCACATGGAGAATCCCTACTTCCTTTATGTGGGCTGTGAACTGCAGTTTGTGTGTTTACATAGAGTGTGGGGACAGGTGCTGTATTTGGAAATTAAAGCCTCAGATTAACAAGCTTACTGCCCAGGGCTCTCTGTGGCCGTACTTGACCCCAGCCGTAGGCTCAGCAGGTCAAAGATGGTTAAGGCCTGGTGCCCGTCAAACATGAAACTTGTAAGAGAAGGTTGGGGAGTGAGAAACTGGCCTTAGAAATGCAGAGTAGGATTCAGAGAGGATTTTCTCTTTTTTCCCATTTTCATCTCCATCAAAGTCTGAAAGCATGTCCGAGGGGAGCTGGGTATAAAATCACTTGCGATACAGGGAGATGAGTGGTTTGTGAGTTTGCTCATCTCTTGAGCATCCAAGAAAAAGCAAGAAAACAAGAGAGGTGCTCTAGGTCATGGAGGGTTGGCTTCGGAACCATGTGGGAGGCCCCATCATTCTGTTCTCCATTTTCTTTTTCTTCTCTGTCTGTCCCACCTGAAGGGAAATATTAACATTTCTTTCATTTCTCCCTGGTTCCAGGGTGATTTGAGCCAGAATACCAATCTTCAAAGTTTTCCTTGTGACTCTATCTTGATAAAAAATAAAAGAAATTGACATGTTGATGCTTATAATGTGTTAGGCACTGTACTAGCTCACTTTTCACACATGACAGATGGCACTGTGATGTAGATACTGTTGTCTTTTCCATCTTAGACTGAAGGAGCTGAGATGCGGAGGAGTTTCCAAATGTAATGGTTGATACATTGCATCAACTTGAGAAGTTCAGAAGCTTAATGAAGCCACTCAGCAGGGGGCCAGCGTCCTCATTTTGTAAACATCCTCAGCCTGTGCAAGAGGAGGGCACAGAGATGGTGTGAGGGCTACACCCGCCCTAGGACAGGTAGCCTGCTTACAATATAAGGGAGGAGAAGGGGCTTGCTCTCCCCCCATTTTTGCTGTTGTTGCTTTTGCTGTCTTCTGCCACCATGAACTGTTGCCTCTCCACAAAGCCACCTTGCCTTGGAGCCAGCTGATTACGGACTGAAACCTCCTCAAACTGTGAGCTAAATAAACCTTTCCTCCCTTAATTTTGGGTGTCAGGTATTTTGTCCCAGCAATAAGAGAAAAGTAACTAAGACAATGAACCTGTACCGAGTCACGGAGCTGAATGGCAGAGTCAGGAATTAAACCTAGAATCTAGGGGAGCACTCTCAGTTCTCATCTGCTCTGCCTTTAGGATGAAGGACAAGTTCATCAGTCTGGAATTCAGTGTCATCTTAAGTCTATCTGGTGTGTCCCCTCTGGCCCTCTAGGTCTGGCCAGCTCTGAGAGTGAAGTGGGGGAGCATTGGTCTTGGGTTAGAAGATCTGGTTGAGGCTTCAGTCTGCTCTGACCTCTATGTGCCCAGGAGTGAATCAACTTCCTTCTCTGGCCCATGTTTTTAAAAAATTTTTCCACCCGTGAAAGGTGAAGCTCGGACTCCGGTCTTTCTGCTCCTATGTAGCTCATACTCTGGGATTCTGTGATACCCGAGAGAAGTGACTCTTCTGCCTTACACCCCAGGGCGGCTTGTATGTGCTGAGCTGTTTCCCAGGAGAAGCTCTGACTTGGTTTGTTTGTCTTCAGCAGTGGCAGTGGCGCTTTACACCAACTTCCTTAGGGCATTTGAGCTATCTTGTGTCTGCCTGATGGACAAGCTGGCCCCTGCACAGGCACAGCCCATCCCTGGCCCAGACAGCTGTGGTCAGCAAGACACCCTAAGTTCATCCAGTGCATGTGTGTGGAGGCTCAACTGGTGATTCAGAAAAGACCCTTTTCTTTAAAAAGGCCCCTGAGGTTTCAAAGACACTTCCTATAGCCTGTCTATAAACAACTGGACTGTGTGTCTTCCTCCTTAGATGTGACTGCCTATGGCTTATGAGCACAGGCTTGGAGTCAGAGACGAGAGTGTGGACACCTGTCCACTCCTTCCTAGTTGGTGACTAGTTATTTAGCTCTTTTAATGCAAGTTTCAGGATTGAATCTGGGCTGGTGGAGTGCCAATGAGACTGGGGAACTTTAAATGATCTGAGTGGGGCCTGATGTGGTCACAATGTATTATGTGGCGAGATCCCTTTGGGGTAGAATAAAGGAAGGATCAGAAGGAAGCAGCATCGGAGCGGGGCGGGCAACGGTTAGGACGCTGTTGTAGACATGGTGTGTAATGTGGGTTTGTAGTTAGGGACCTGCACAGGGTGCTTGGCTGGGCTGGCAAGTGAGTGTGTGAGTGTGTGAGTGTGTGTGTTGGGAGTGAAATGGGGTAGTGATTAAGGCCTGTAGAAAGGACAGACTTTCTTCCTCCTCTTCCTCATCCTTCCTCCTCCTTTCTTTTGCTTTCTCTCGTCTTTTCCATCCCTCCCTCCCTCCATGCCCCCCCGCCCTCCCTCCCCACTTCCTTCCTTCCCTCCCTCCCTCTCTCCTTCCTTCCTTCTTTTGTTCTTTCCTTTGTCTGTCCCTCCTTCCCTTCTATCCTTTATCTTCAGGTAACGTATGATACCTAATACAATGTAAAAGCTATGTAAATATTTGTTGCACCATATTCATAGGACAAAGACAAGAAATAAGTCTGTTCAGCACAGATGCGACTCCCTGACCCCCAGGTTTTCAATCCGTTGTTGGTTGAAGCAGGACGTGAAGATCTGGAGGCAGACCGTATGTCACATCAACAAAAAGGACAGGACCTCTGTTACAATAACATAGATGAACTCCAAAAACACATGCTAAATGAAACAAGCCAAATACAAAACCTACCAACTGTGTGATTCCATCTACATGAAATTTCTAGAGAAAGCCCATCCTCTAGAGGTGGGTGGTTTCTTGAGGGCTAAACAGGAGCCGAGATGAACTGCTGCAGGCATGGGGGGAAGTTTGGGAGTGAGGATGTTTGAAATCTGGATGGTGGGGATGGTTGCACAATGGTGTAAATTTACTACAACTTGTGAAGTCTGGAATTGACATGGGTGAACTTCTTGAGTCTAAGTTATACCTCAAGAAAGCTATTTTCAGTTTAGAGCTTTGAAAAAGGTAAAGTACAAAAAATATTGGAGTAGCAGATTTAAAGGTTTTCTTAAGCACGTTTTGAAAAACAAACTAAGAAAAACATTTTTGACACAAAAATTTGGAAAATTCATGAGCCAAGACATTTAAAGTGTAAAAAATTCAAATAATAGATTTCAAGAAGCATTTGAATCATCTGAGCAATAAAGACAGACTCTATTATGCAAAAACCTCACAAAAATTAAAGGAGTCAAAAACCTCAATTTTAAATGAGATATTCACACACAACAGTACTAATGGACAATAAATGAGAAAATTTGCTTATGTAGCTATGGAAATGAAAACTTCAATAATAGATCACCTTATTTGGGAAAATTTCTAACATTTGGTGGTGCGCATTGTGGAGGTGTGAGGAAATGGCCGTTCTATTTTGGGGACTGAAAAATCAACCTTTTTGGAGATTGACTGGATAATAGTTGTTAAAATTAGAAATGTGTATGCTGTTGGTGAAACAGTTCCTCTTTGAGCAGTCTGTCTTATGGGGGGAAAATAGCACAGATCTATCAAGGCATAAGTTTTCTGGATTATTTGACAATAACAAGAAACAGGAGCCAGGTGATTTCTACAAATAGGAGTATATTTGAATATATTTTGATGCATTAAAATAATAACAAAGTAATATAATACCACACAGTCTTAAAAAGATTTAGAAACATTTATCTGGGTGGATTTGGAAAGCTGTATACTACTCTATTAGTTTTCTACTCCTGTGTAACAACTTATCCCAACTTTAGGAACTTGCAGTAACACCCAGTCATTAGTTGATGTGTCTGGAGCTGAGAAGCCTGGAGTGGCTTGGCTCTCCGATCAGGGGGTCACACAGCACACAACAAGGTGTGGGCTGCACCCAGTTCTCCTCTGGGAGCTGAATGTGCTGAATCTCCACGGTTGGAGGATGAGAGCCCCACCTCCTGTCTGGTTGTCATAAGGTGCTGCTCTCAGCAACTAGAGGCCACGTACATGTCTAGCTTTGTGCCCCACTTCTGTCCTTAAGCTACAATAGTGTGTAAGATCTTCCTCATGTTTCCACATCTCTGATTTCCTCGGTCTCTGACCCCTAGATCCAAATTGAAAGAGTTCATGGGATTATCTCATTTTTAGTGGAACAGAACTGAGACCTTAATTACACCTGCAAAATCCTTTCACAGTAACACATAAATTTATTTTCTATATGATTGTATGAAATTTTATATAGATCTTTGATTTTTAGAAGTTTGATTGTAAAGTGTCTGATCATAATTTTCTGTAAGTTTACCTTGTTCAAGGTTCACTGAATTTCTTGAATCTGTATATTTATGTACTATAGCAAATTTGGGAAGTATCTAGCCATAATAGCTTAATTTTTTTTTTTTTCTATACCAATCTCTTTCTTCTGCCCTTTTGGGACTTCAGTGATCAGAATTTTATAATTTTTGGTATTGTTCCACAGGTCCCCAAATCTCTTTGACTTTCTCCCCAACTTTTGTTACCTCTGTTATTCAAATTAGATAATTTCCATCGATCTATTTTCAGGTTCACTTATTCTTTCTTGAATCATCTTTATTCTGTTGTTGAACTGGTGGAAGGAATTTTAAATTTCAGTTGTTGGAATTTGTGTTTTGAAAATTTTTGTTTGTTTCTTTTTTGTAGTTTCTATTCTTGTACTGAGAAGCCCTCTCTCTCTTTTTTTTTATTTTAAAGAATAAAAGAAGGATAACATAATAATA
>NW_004955416.1:19518289-19538223 GCF_000276665.1 Chinchilla lanigera
GTGGGTGGGCAACTGCTGTCAGTGCATGGCGGGCCAATTGTATCACTGTTTCTCTGTGTCATGATAGATCCCAATTGAGCGGCGGTGGCCGGCCTGAGGGCTGGCACTCAACAGCACTCACCGCCGCATGGCTCCCCATGCGCTGGGGGCCCACCCTCCGGGAGCCAGCAGGCAGGAAGCTAGCCAGCCAGAAGGCTGGCGCTCTCCACCCGCAGCTCCCTGTGCACCGGAAGCCCTCCTTCCGGGGAACCACGAGGCCAGGAGTGAGTTGCTGGTCCGAAGACTGGCGCTCCCCGCCTGAGGCTTCCCGTGCGCTGGGGGCCCACCCTCCGGGAGCCAGCAGGCAGGAAGCTAGCCAGCCAGAAGGCTGGCGCTCCCCACCCACCAATGCCCTCTCTTTTCATTCCCTTGGAGTGTTTACCCTTTATTTCATGGAATATAGGTAAAGGCACTTCTTTAAGTCTGCAACAGTCTCAGTATCTGAGATGTACTTGTCTGTTTTTAGCGACTCTGATGAAATAATTGAGTCTGGATACTTTATAAGGGAAAGAGGTATGTTTAACTTGTGGGTGTGGAGACTTGGGGGATGGCACTAGCGTTGGCCTGGCATTGCTGTCAGCTTGGCTCTGGTGAGACCTGGTAGCATATGGTATTGTGGAAGATGGTGTTGTGGTAGATGGCATGGTGGGGGCAGTTGTCAGGGAGGCAAACAGTCTGTGCAGAGGGTTAGTCTTTTGGCCTTCCATCACGCCTTCTCTCATAAAGATTCCACCATCTCCCAGCACCCCCCACCCCCAGGCCCAAGCTTCCAATACATGCACCGTATCCAAACCATTGCATGGGTTATGTCAAGGTTGATATCTCTGGTCTTTTCCCTTTAAATGAGATTTTCTCATTTTTTCTGTTTAAGTAATTTGTAGAAATTACCACCAACACTGAGTCCTAACACAAATTTGTTCACTTCTGGCTCTGGTGGTCAGGGGTCTAAATCAAGTGTTGGCAGGCCTGTGCTCTTTCAAGAATCTGTATTTTGACTTTTCCACCTGCACTCTTTGATTTGAGGCCCCTTTTTTTCTTCAAAACACATCACCTAATGGTTTTACCATCACATCTCCATCTGTCTGGTCTGGATCCTCTGTTCCTCTTTCCAGGGTGATGACTTTGGGCCCACTTGGACAGTCGGGGAGTCTCCCCACCTCCAGATCCTTAACTGCGTCACATTTTCAGAGTCCCTTTTACCACGTCAGGTGACATATTTGTGGGCTCTGAGAATTGGGTATTTTTGGAGGCCATTTTTCATCCTACCATAGGTTGCATCTTGAACATTTTGAATGTTTAGAAGCAACACTTTCTAAGCTCTGTCAAAATCCTTTGGGAAAAGTGGATTTGTTTGTTAAGAAGGTAATCAACTTGGTGGGGTTCAGATAGCAAATCCTGGCCTATATTATGTGGGCTGTGGTTCAGATAGCAGTTTAGTTTTCAAAGCTTTTTCAGTGCTCTTTGGCTCTCCTCCTTGGGTGGGGCCCCTAAAGCCAGTGTGGAGGTTGGGGGATGGTATGTCTATAGCAGTTTGGTTCTGAGAGGTTTCACTATGCTGTTCTGGGTTCACTCTGCACATGTGCACCTGGGGAATGGGCGTAGAGTTCCATGCTAGGATCCCAGGACAGATTTTGCCAGCACTTTCCAAGTTTGTAATTGCCTCCATGCCCTCTGGCCCTGTGTCCCCACTTCTTGGTCTTCTGACTAGAAATTTGAGGTTGCACCTTCCTGTGCAATTAATTCTACACTGTATTTGAATTAATCTACCCTGAGGCAAAACAGTGAGATAAAAGAGAAAGGAAAATAAAGGGATTTCTCTGATAACCTTGGGACCAAAGAGGCCCATTCCTGTGGTCAAAGAGTAGAATTTTCTTTCACAGTTTTGATGGCTGTGTGGCCGACACTGTTATGGAAATGCAGGCTCATGGCTGTGGTTTGTCCAGGATGCACTCAGAAAAGATTAAAAAGGGGAAAATGGGGAGATCACCCACACTTTCTGTCCCATAGGGGGCCCAGTTTCCAGACTTTTGAATAGAAAAAGGAAGTTTCTCCCGGAGATTTCTTCATCAGTGCCTGCTGTGTAGTTTTGGGATTTGGGCCACTGGGAATCTAAGTTGGGAGAATTGAAAGCTAAAGAAAACTACATCAGGAGGCTGCTGTACTGGTTGTTCTTTGTGTTTTGATTTTTTTCTCCCCTTAGCGTGACTATAATTACGTACTTTTCAGGATTGTCATATAGTCGCTTTATCTAGTTTGTCTAGAGATTTTAATTGTAATCAGCGGGAGAGAAAGAGATCAGAGTGGGCTCATTCTATCCTCCTCAGAACCAGAAGCACCAGAAAGAGTATTAATAATACAAATGACAGCCAGACAGTACCTTTAAATATTAAAGTAAAAGACATCACTAGTTTTGACCGTGGTGATTCTTTGTACCTGTGAAGAAAACCTACACTGAATTCCCTTAGCTGGTGTGGAGACAGGTTATTGATAGCTTTCTAAGTGAGGCCTGCTAATACTTATTCCTCATTTAATGTCTCAGGCGGTTACTTTATCTTTCTGCATACGAAGTACTTATCATCGTTATCACTGCACTTGTCCTCTTCTTTCTCCTCCATCATGGGAGTTATTGACTGTTTCTGTGAGTTTCATTAGTTATGCTGTTGTGGCCGCCTTAATGTCCTGAATTGATTTAAAACATTTACCTTTTATGGTCATTTTGACTTTGGGGGAGAGCCGGAAGTCACACGCTGCCAGACCCAGTGAACCAGGTGGATGAAGACACACTGTAATTTTGTATGAGCCTGCTTTTCTACTGAACGGCGCTGGATTCACAGTGTTTTTGATTACATTTCATAGAGACACTTATGAAAGAAGACTTCCAGAAATGCTGGGATACTGGGATAAATGTGTTTGATATGAGGGGGAATATTTTGAGGAAGATTAATGCCAATGTGTCTTTTACTATAATAAGGTTTTAAAAATTTAAGCGATTACTGAATATTTTGATCACATCTCATATATCTTTGAAGTAACTTCACCAAGGAATGCTTTCTGAAGCTCCAGGCTTGGGCTTGTGTACAAATGTCTGCTTTAAGAACCTGCACTAGGCCTGTTTCACTCTCCTTCATGGATCCAATACCTGGCTGGGCACTTGGTCCATAGTAAATGCTCAGTAAATATCTGTTCAGTGAATGAATGGAGACCGCCTTCACCCCTGTCCTGCTTTACAGGGTATTTGGGGAGAGCCTGATAGGATGTACCTGCCTCTTTCTTAATCTCAGCTGAAGGAGGAGACCGTGTCACAGGAATACACCAGCTCTGCTATGTATCCACTGACTCAACAGACAATCGCAAGGCAGTATGCTGGCTGCTGGGGATACTCTGTGGACAGACAAATAAGACCTCAGCCCCATGCAGCTTCATTCCAATATTAGAGACAGACAAGAAGCAAGTAATTTACAAACAACTGACATAACTTCAAGTAGTGGTGTTACCTGCAACTCAGGTCCTTATGCTGAGGTCCGTTTGTTTGCTGCTGTCCAAACCAAAAGAGACCATTTATTTTTGATGAAAAGGCTAAAGGCTTTATGCAAAGTTAGCCTCAAATCACCGTCTGGCCATGTCCAGGTCTTTTATAGCAAGGAGCAGAGTGGAGAGGGAGCATAGAGAGATCCAGACTTGCTTCAGCACTACCAGCCATTTCGGCTCTCTCCCTTTCCTGTGAGAAGGAAACGGGCCCCAGCTTCTGAGGTCGACATCTGTATATCATTCTTTGCTTATGTAGGCTGAGGGAGGAGAGGGTGTTGGTTATGTGTAGAGGCACAAGGAAGTTTGGAGAAACTGCTTATCTCTAAAAGACAAAAACAAAAAATCAAAAACAATCCAAAAGACCAAAAAGCACCAACAAGAGAACAAAACAAAGCAAAAACCCCCAAAACCTCAGCTGTAAAGTTCCATTTTGCCATTCTGGTTACTGTGCTGAGTGGTACACGCATGGGGAAAAGAAAAGGGTGCGTAACAGAGACGGGGGCACGGGGCTGCTCAGCTTGGTAGCTGGGGGTCACAACCAGGCTGAGTGGTGAGAAAGAATCGCGCTCCCTTGCAGGTCACAGGCCAGCCTGGAACTCTCCTCTGGTCTTGCATGCTCATGGTTTGCACTGGGAAAATAATCAGTAGTGTAAGTAAGAGAACTGTTTAAAGTTGGCTAAAGAGAGTCAGTTACTTTTCTACTGTGGAAGGAGACTCAGAGACCAACCAATGATTTGTTTTAGCTCAGTGGTTTTTTTTTTTTGGTCAAAAGATTTTTTAAACTACTATTATTTAATTTGTGTTTCTCGGCCTATATTTTCTAAGTGTTTGACAAAAAATTAATTAAGTAGATTTCTCAGGACACTGCAGTGTTGTGCATGGGGTTGGTGTAATTCTGATCCAAAGATACAGACACTTGATTTTTTTTTAGGTTACTTATGGATTTTTATTGGAGGCAAACATACTGTTTTTTTTTTTTTAGAACTTTTAAAATTAAAAAGAACTATATGCAAATTTGATGAAAAGTACAATAAAAAATTCTAACTGTCCTTGCTGTGAGGTCAGGAATTTTCCTCTTGGGTTTATCATCATATTTTTAGAAACTAGAACAGAGCTTGGTACCAAAGAAACAGTTAATATTTAAGTGCTTTTAGGGAAGTTTTTAGTTCTGATCTCACAGAATAATAAAGATTTAACTAAAACCAACACAAACTGATCAGCGTCCAGCTGTTTTAAGGTGGCTGTTTGACAGTGAAGTTTGAATAATACACATCCTGGAAACAGCAGGGTTTGTGAGCTCCCAAAGAAATGTTACCACACCTGCTCTTCACTGTGGATTTACTCTGTGCCAAATGCTTTCTACATATTTAAATCCTCATATCAGCGCTGCCCGTTTTGCAGAGGACAGCACCGTGGATCAAGAAGGTTAAGTTCAAGGTCATGCCCTGGGCTGCTGGCAGCACTGGAAAGTGCCTGTCTGTCAGACTGGCTCTGAAGCCTGTCTTCTGTGATGCTATGGGAAGACACTGGGTCACTAGGCATGGGTCTCTGGAACTGGGCTTCATAGGGTTTCCACCATAGTTCTGCTGTATGAGCCCCACCAAGTGGCTAGACCTTTCTGTGCCTCAGTGCCATCACCCCTAAAATGGAAAGATGGATAGTATTTACTTAATAGGGCTGCTACTATAAGAAATTAATTTATGTAAAGCATAAGGTATAGCGCTCACAGGAGTAACTTCCTGCCATTCTGCCTGAGCACAAAGCACTTGGGTGTCTGACCATATGAGCTAGTGGGAGTAGCTAGTTGGTGGCATCTGCGCCTTTGGGCCAGGCTGCCTTCGTGCTGCAGCAGTGACTCAGACTGCGGCTGGTGTCACGCCCTTCACACCTGCCCGGTCTGCTGGCTTGGATCGTGTGTCAAGTTGGCAGCTAATTTTCTTGGAGCTGTGGGGTCAGCGCAGATTTCAGCGGCCAAGCCCACAGCGATAAAGCACCCGGCTCCGGGGGCCATCGCGGCTCCTCGTGGTGAGCGTGGATGGCTGCGGCTTATGGCTCTGGCAGCAGCAGCCTCTCACTCTCATGAAAACCTTGTGCTTCCCCCACACAGACCAGGCCGGCTCTGCTGCTTCGTGCTCTTTTCTTTGGCATTTTGACAAAGGCTGTGAATTCACAACGTGCCGGGAGGGTCTGAAAGCGATTGCTGATGAATCTGTCTTGCCCCATGGATCACGAGCAGAGATGATTCAAGTTGTCAACCCTCTGCTGTCCATCCTCCCCCCTTGCCACACCATCTGTACGAAGCACCCATCTGAGGATGGTGATGCTTTGTGGGTAAAACCTCTTGAGTGACAAGGATGCTTTGCAGAGTGCTCGTAATTCCACTGAGCCTGACTGTGGTGGTGGTTCCGTGGGTGGATATGTTTGTCGGCCCACATCAAGCACACCCTTTGATTTGGTGTATGGAAGTTACACCTGCACAGAATACACAGACTCAGAAGCAGGGAGGAGCCCGAACTCCTGCTGGCCACAGCAGTCTTCCCAGCCTCTTTCCTCCCTCTCCGTGCCCGGTCCCCCGCACCCCTGCAACGGTTTTCCTGGTGCATTAGCACGGGCTGTGCATTCTGCCAGGAAAGCGCTCCCTAGTGGCTCGCAGGGAGGAAGCCTCTTCTTGCTGCCCCTTGAAGTCTCTCATGGACCAGATGCTGTGCTAGGCACCGGGGCCTAAATGCAGAAAAAATGCAGAAGCCACCGCTCAGCCTCTCCAGATCCCAAGGAGCAGCCCCCTCCCTCCCATACACATCCTGTCTGTTCCTTAGATCTTCTTCTTCTGGCACATGAGATTCTTAAAACAGGTGAGGGAGTGCAGGTGTGAGTGCACAGCAGGGCCTGGAGGCAGGCAGGGTGATGTAAATATGATCCTCACCTTGGGTGTGGTGATGCACACACAGGTAACCCTAGCACAGTAGGAGGCTGAGGCAGGAGCATCTCACTTTGAGCCTCACCTGGGCAACTTAGTGAATGTCAAAATAAGTCTCAAAATAAGTAATAGTGTCTCAAAATAAGTAATAAAGATTGTCTTTATTAGTGTCTCAAAATAAGTAATAAAGAGCTAGAGATGAAGCTCAGTGTGAAGCTCCTAGGTTCAAAACCCAGTACCTTGAAAAAAAACCCCAGAATCCCCAAAGCCTGTCTTGGTGCTTTCCTTCCAAGTTCTAGGAAATCTCTTGTGCTCCCTCCAAGTAAAAGCAAGAAAGCAGAGCAGTGAAGTTTCTGCTCTGGAGACAGCTTGTCTAGTTTTCCAGCTCTGGTCTTACTGGCTGTATGACTTAGAGAAAGTTACTGAACGTCTCTGTACTCTAGTTTCCTATCTTTTAAGAGGTGAAGAGAAGAGCATATCCCCCTCCAAAAGATGAAATGAAGCAAGACGCGTATGGTACTAAAAACAATATCTATGACTCATAAAAAGCATAAAAGCATTGCCATTTTCATCATCAGCATCATCGCCTGTCATATATACCAAGTGACTAAAAGCCAGTCTTCAAAATAGTGTTCTTTTCCTAGTGGAAAGGTTCAGGCTATAAACAAGTGAATAAATCGATACCAAGATGATACCACATTGTGATAACTGCTGTGAAAGACACAAAGAGGAGAGTTTTGTGGGTTTATTTTGGAGGGAAGAAGCTCTCTGGTTGGTGTGGATGGGAGAGGACCTGAGCCGGGAGGGTGGGTTTAGACTGGAGCCCAAGGGCTGGAAGGAGCCCTGCAAGCAATGGTGATGGGAGAGTGTTCCAGGAAGACAGCAGTGAGGAGATGCAAGGAGAGGCACGCAGACAGGCTGGAGCAGCGGTGGGAACCTCCGGCGTGGGTGCCACTGTGGGTGGTTTGTTATCATTGAAAGTTCTGAAAGGTTCACCATCACTGGGCTAGCGGAAGGGAGAGGATAGGGTGCAGGGTTGGAGGACTGGCAGGGTTCTGCCCTCCAGGTGTTACCAGCTGTGGCGAGAAGCTGGAATTTCACTCTAGCTGCATTAGAGGACCCCGGGCCTCCTCAGACCAGGACATTGAATGCATTGCTGTTTCTGGTGGAAGTCAAAGCACGAGCACTGTCTTCCGGATTGTGCCCTGTAAAAGCCTCCCACGACTGCATTTTGACACTTCTCCCCTATCCAGGAGAGAAGCCTGCCCAGGCTTGCCCTGTCCTCAGCATTTTCCCAGTTTGCCATCTGCCTCCAAACCCATCCCAACCTACCTACCACGTCCACATACTCATGGCCTCCCTAAGTGACCCCTCAATGCCAACGTGGGAGAAGATGTTACAGTCTGTTCCAAAAGACTGAAAGTTCTTGGTCAGGAAGCCCCACAGAGGGATGGAGGTTTGTGCCGGTGAATATTTCCAACATCAGAACTAAAGCCACCTGGCTAACAAGCTGGAGAAAATGCTGGGCGCAGGGAACCTTTCCCTGTGGCTGTGTCAGATCTAGCTGAGCCTTGGATGTGGACATCTCTGCTGCTGATCATATTTTCAGTGCTTTGAAGTGGGCTTTGCCTTTGTTGCATCCATTTGGGGATTTCCATGTCATACTTGGGATCTTGTGTTGGAGGTCACTTGCAAAGACCTTCAAATCAAGCCAGCAAGTGTCTGAAAAAGTACACCCATTCATTATTTCTCCCAATCATTTAGCAACTGATTGCATGGGCCTTCTGACCATTTGTCTAAAAGGGCTAACACTGAACAGATTTCAGCAAAGCCAGTGGCTCACCATAGAGATACAGCCTTTAGCAACTCCAATTAATGCACCACTGACAGATAAAAAGCACAAGAGCATGAAAAACAGAAGCGTCCTTGGTTAAGAAAGCTCACTTGGGAGATAGAGAAACCTGACTTTGATTCTCAGCTTCACTGACTGTCTTTGTGCCTGTATGCAAGTTACTTGAGTTCTTTGTGCTTCGTTGGGGTTGATAATTAAACTAGTATGAATGCAACAATTCTGCCTGTAATAGTTACATAAAGTGTTCGAGGTGCATAATAGGTACTCTATACATTTTAGGTCCATTTTTGTTTAGAAATTGAATGTTGACTGCTGTGTTATCCTTAGTTTGGGGAGAAAAGGACTTAACTGAAAGCCAAAGATCAGTTCTGTTTGTAGTTTAGGCCCCCTGCACTGTGCTATTGTACTGTTCACTGTCTTCACTATTCAGTAATAGTCTTCATTCTGAGAGTCCTGCATAAAGGGAGCTGCTGGAAAGCTCAGGGGGTTTATACTTCTGGACAGAGCCTGGTAAGGGGTTTTAGTTAGGGCACAAGTGGAATCAAGTGTAGTGATAATAGAAGAAAAGCTTTTTCTAGAATAGCTCTGCAAATCTGTGATATTTCTATGGAGTTCATTAAAAGGTGAAGCAGGCTACTCCTGGATGGGACTATCTCCTAGCACTGAGCTTTCTGAGCCTGGTGGGGTTGCCTGTGAGGTTCAGCTGGTGGACACCGAGCACAGTGGAAGTGAGCTCAGATTCATCCATCTTGATCTGGGGGTGGGAAATGTTTTCCATTCTGAGGTTCATGAGAGATTCTGTTTTAGTCTGTTTTGAGTTACTATAACAAAATACTGAAAACTGGCAAACTTTGCAAGAAAAGAGGTTTATTTTCGATTTTGGTTCTGATGTAAGGCTAAAGGGTCAATTCTGGTAGTGACCTGCTTGATGGCAGGGTCCCAAGGTGGTGCAGGGCATCAGATGGCAAAAGACAGGGGTATGTGGATGCATTTCTTCTCTTCTTTCCCTTGTCTCATGAAATCACTGATATTCAATTGTGGTGACTCCCCCCTCCCCCGTGACCTTACCTAATCCTAATCATCTCCCAAAGATCCCCCTCAAAATATTACAGTTGGATTGAGTTTCTACCCTCTTACTGCCCCATAATGGAGATTAAATTTCAGCACGTTAACCCTTGGAGGGTGTTCTGACCACATCTTGCCCATCGTTGGTGCCAAGGGGAGATGGACTGCTATGAGTTGTGGAAGCGTATGGGTGTGTGCAGTCCTCGCTCTTAGCCCTCAGCTCAAATAATCAAAGGAAACACAATTGGTTGCAAGCTGATCACATGGGTGTTTTAAAGGAAAGTAAAAGAAAGAGAGCAAACATTTCCTCATTTCCTAGTAAGTGCCCAACACTGTGTTTGAGTAATCAATTTGATTCTCACTTTATCCTTGTGATGCAAATTATCTTAATCTCCACTTGGTAGAATAATACATGGTTTAGAAAATGTAAGCCATTTTTCAAGGGTATGTAGCTAGTAAATAGAGGTCAGAATTCAAAAACCTCATCCATCTAACTCCAAAGGATTTCCACTTTCTGTGTTACCTATCCAACAAGGACAGGCACTTCGGCAATTTAATTTCATGCTTCAAGGGCTCAGGGGTTCTATTTAATGGAGCTTATGCCAGCTTCTGTGCTAGGAACAGGTGAATGAGATACATATTTTTCAGGTGCTTCTCATGTATGGAGTTCACAATATTGGGAATGTTGTGTACTCTAGACAGTTCAGAAAAGATGAAAATGGATACAGTATCTTCTTAACAATTCTAAAAATTAAGTAAATCCTGATGATAATGCAGTTACTATAATTTTTTTTTGGCTCAAGGCAATTATTTAGAGTGCTAAGCAAGTTGTGAAAATAAGACACATAGAAATGATGAACAGATGAAAATGTCAACATTTTCAAAGGCCAGGAGGAAAATTCAATTTCTGTTCTGTTCTGTCCTTGGCAAATAACCAGTTCCCTCCCTCTCTGTTTTCCTGTTAATCACAAATGAATGTCCATCTGACTTGTCCATCTGACTTGGGAGTGAGCTTTTCATTCTCTTTGTCATCTTGATAAATGCCTAGGCAATTACATAGCAAAATCACTGTGAGTTTCAATAAGACAAATTCCAGAGTGGAACTTGGTTTAGAAGGAAGACTAGATGACATCTTACAAGCAAGGAAATAGCCTATTACGGAACCTACCAGGCTGTGTGATGGTTTGGGAGGAATATGCCTCCAAGCGCTTTCAGTTATAAAAAGTCATACATCTTAAATTGTACATTCAAGTTGGCTATCCGTGCAACAGAAGTGGAGAACCCAACCAGTTGTCTGTGTTGGTCCTGTCCAAACTACTTTTCGTGAAGTGTCCGTATAATTAAGGCAAAAATATTTTTGGATCAGTTGGCCAATCACTGATTCTCCCCTGGGTATTTAAACAGCACCCTGAAGAAAGTCAAATGGCAGAATCCAAGATTCAAGTGAAGACTAACTTTCCCTATAGTTTCTTGGATACTTCAATATTAATTTATATGGGGTCTGGCTTACATGATGGTCAGAATTATTATTTTTTGCTACTTATTCATTCTCTACCTCTCAACTCCAAGGCTTCCTCATTGGGAAAATCTTTCTAGATCCCAGATTGGGTAAAGTCTCTAAGTTAATTACTCTGAATGATGCCTTCTCCTTTAGTTTTATAGGGTTATATATTGATATATTGACAGTGTTAGTCTCTTCCTTAGAATATGCCATCCCCGAGGATGGGGCTGGCAACTAGTCTCTCCAGCTTTGTCACAGCGCCCGGTCCATATTAGGTGCTCAAACGAAGCTGTGAACCTAAGCAGGTAGTGCAAATCTTAAGCACTCCTTGATGTATATGAAAATCCTCTGCAATAGTTTCTAAGCTTGACATGTCGATGTACATCTGTGTGCATTTGAGATCGGTTTGTGGTTAACTAACATCCACAGAATCATGAATTGCTTTCCCCTCACAAGTGGCGTGTTTAAAGGCGGTAGGAAAAAGAAAATTTAGTTGAAATCTTTACAGTGAAAGACCTAGACAGGTGCTCCTGACCTCCACCATGAGAATAGCCACTTGGGGGGTGCTGTTTTTCTGGATGTGATTTGATGCTGACCCATTTTAGATGTTCCCGTGATCAGTGGCACACTTTTGAGAAGTGATTGGCTGGGCCTCCAGTAGAGTGTGGGGGCTCAGGGTAAGCAGAGCTGACTAGCTTCCGGTTGTCAAGGTTGTAAATGGCCTGAGTAGAACCATCAGACAATCCTCTCACTGGAGCCACTTTCAGGTCTATAATCTTATGTCAGAGCCTCAGTATAGGAATGCTTACATTTTGAGCTTTTTGAGCTACCTTTTTCTCCTATATTAGATGTTCAACTCAGTGCCTTTGTACTGTGCTATATCCTCAGCACTTTTCTAATTTTTTTATTTCTATTTTTAGACAAGGTCTTGCTAAATTGCTAAGTTGTCAAGGCTGGCCTTGCACATGTTATTCTCCTGCCTCGGCCTCCCAGAATACTGGAATTATAGGCATGTGCCACCATGCCCCACTCTGAGCTACCTTTTATTAGTTATTTATTTGTGCATGCATTTGGGAAATATTAGTTGCCCACTTGCTGTGTGTCAGCCACAGTGTGAAGCTCTGCTTCAGTGAAGGTCAGCAGCAGAGCAAGTACTCAGTCACAATACCAGGCAGAAGGTTACAGGTTAGGCCTCGAGAGGTTTCTCAAAAGGAGAGCAGCATACCTGTCAGACTTGGCCTTTGTGTTAAATCAATCACAGGGAAAACATTTGTCTTCTTGGCTCCCCTACTTGACTTTATTTTGAAGCGTCAGTATGTTTTAAATCTGGATGAGCTGGGTGTGGTGGCACATGCCTGTAATCCCAGCACTTGGGAGGCTGAGGCAGGAGAATTGCCATGAGTTCAAGGCCAGCCTGGACTACACAGTGAATTCAGAACCAGCCTGAACTACATAACAAGGCCCTGTCTCTCTCACATGCCAAAATTTGGATGGATCTTTTCCTCACAAGACCAGTAATAATGTGTTCTGAAGCAGTCTTGCATCTAGAGATGTGTATTTTAAATGAAAGAAGAAAGTGCACAATTCTATGAGTTCACTTTCTCCCTTTGTGTTTTACACTTGAGCTCTTAAAAATTCCCATAATGTATGTATGTATGTATGTATATATCCATCCATCCATTGGTCCATCTGCTCGTCCCTATCTATTTATCTATCTATCTATCTATCTATCTATCTATCTACTATCTGTGTCAATCCACTTATATATTTCACAGAGATGTACAATACAGCTGGAATTGCAATTAAGTTCTAAGATGCCATTATTATGAACTGTTTGCATTACTTTGCAAATACTCCACCCACTACAGGTACAGATACAACTCCTATGTGAGGAGAACGATGCATGATAATCTCTTTACTCAGAGAAGTGAGAGACTGATAATGATTGTCAAACTTATTATTCCATTCGGGCTTTGCTTATCTAATTGGTTAATCGGGTGAGTCATTATCTAATGATCAGCCAAAAAAGCACTTTTAACAAAAACCTTAGGAATTGATCTCATCATTATACATTATATATATATATGCAGAGAGAAATGTCACACTGAACTCCATAAATGAGTACAATTATTACATGTCAATTAAAAATAAATTTAAGCCAGACATGATAGCCCACACCTATAATTCCAGCACTGTGAGACACCAAGGCTGGAGGATTGCGAGTTAAAGTATCACCTGGTAATGCAGAGGGACCCTGTCTTAAAAATATTCCTTAAGAAAAACCCTGATGCTATGGAATTTTATCCCCAGTCCTCAGTTTGTCTCCTCCGATGTCAGTTCTAACCAAGGTATAGTATGATGAGCATTTGCATGAAATTTCTCTTCTTCATTTTAGTAGGTTCAGCTGCAGAATATTTTGCTAACTTTTGAGTAGTGCTCTCCAGTATGTAAATGGGTGTCTGAGTTCTGAGTCACATTACCTGGGTCACACCTGGGCATATCGCACTGATTTTTCTACATGTTCTTAGGCAGTCATTGAGCTTCTCAGTCTTAGTTGTTTCATCTGTAAAATGGAGATGCAAATGATTCCCATCTGCCTTCCTCCGCATTTTTTTCTGGTGCTGTGGATCACCTGGCAAGCACTCTACCGTTGAGCTACACCCCCGGACCATGGTTCCCATTGGAAGGTAGGAGAGAAGATTCTGGCACAAGGCCTGGTACATAGTAACCTCAGTCGGTGTTACTCTGTAATACTTCATGGAGGCTTCATGAAAGGGATGTGAATGAGATGCTAGTTATTGTGAAGGAAAAACTCGGCTTCGGTTAGCATTCCCTAAAATGTCCCCTCTTCCTTGGAGTGTTCCCCAAGGTGGCCTGTGCTGCCTTCTGATTCATCACCTTGGAATCATTTTACTCCCCAATTTCTTTCTTTTTCAGCTTGTTTTTTTCCACTGCTTGTCAGCTGTTTCTTTGTTTGTGATCTTGAAAAATGCCTACTCATGACTTATCTGTTACATCAAAGCCATATGTTTCATTTTATCTTTGGCATCCAACTTATCTGTCTGACCTTCCCCGCTTTATTCAGAATTCAAGCAGTCAGATGCAATTCCCCTTCATCTCTCCAACATCGTTTAAAAACTCTAAGCTGAAATGTCATCTCAGCTGTTTTAAGACTTTTTTAGTCAATTTTGTCATAAATGTACATAAGAGAATTTACATATATACTCAGTCTATTACTGTTAGTGTGATAAAATTATTATGAATATGCTTCAAACAAGATAAATATTTGTAAAAGTTTCTTTCATTTTTAAAGAAGCATGGTATTGGAAATTACTCCATCCTGTCACAAAGCTTTCCTCTGAAACAGATGTTCTGTCTTTCCAATTGAATATCAATTAAAAAACACATAGGAAAAATATTAACCCTTCAAAGTCAAATTTATTTTGGTTCCTAATTCACAAATATGTGAGGGATACTTCTGTTTTTTTTTTCTGTTTGCACCTATTTGAATTTTTGCATATAAGTTTTTAACATGACATGGTTGGAATTTTCCCTTGCACTTAAATAATAACCAAAGGGTACTATTTTCTGCATAACCTGGAAGGTATAAGTCTGTCTCCAGCACATTGATAAGAAAGGTCACAGTCTTGTTGGTCCAGAGCTCATAGCTACATCAGAAACTATTTTGTTTTTCCCAGCAAAGCGTAAGAAGAGGAATGGGACGGAGATGTTTCTAGCTTCCCACAGTCATAGTCAGTATCCTTTGGAGTTATCTGAGGACAGTAGTCTAAACAGTTTCAAATTGCTAAGCCAGAAAAGTGATATTATGTTGATTAGGGTGATGATAATGGCGAGGCTAGCATTTATTCAACCATTACTTTGTACCACATAACTCATTAAACCACTGTAATATCCTTCAAGGAAGATTTCATTATCTGCTTTTTCCAGATCAAAGAACTTAAAGATCAGAGGGCTAAAGTAACTTGTTCAAAGTCATGGCGTGGCTCCATATTCTAACCTACGCTAGTCCACGAGGTGAACACTGCTGTTACCATCCATGCAGCCGGATGCCCCAGTGGGTTATGATTAGACCCTTCCTTAAGTGTGCTTTGAGGCTGTCTCTGGTTACCTGCTCTTTCTTTCTTTTATCTTCATCACTGCAGACAAGAAGATTCTTTACAGATCATTACACCATGCTATTTTTCTTCTCTGAACAAGGGTGAGAACTTTGGCATGGAGTTACTTACGAACTTGCTCCTAATGAAAATATGCCTTGGTCCATCTGGATATTTCTCAGTGAGCTGTGCAATGAAAAGAAGGCTTCGATACTCAGAGCTGATACTGTCAAGGCTTTGGGGGACCTTTCTGGCAGCTTAGTCATAAACATGTTTTATTTTATGTAAATGAAATCAGTGATGTAGTTTAATTTCTTTATGTTTTGCAGAGACCACCAAGCAAAAATTACATGCAAAGCATCATGAATTAGCTCATGATAAATAGAGAAGGTGTTATGCATGAGGTTGGGGTTGACAAAGCTAGTTTCAAAGTTTGCTCTATAATTTGCTGCTGTGTGTCCTTCAGCAAGTCCTTTGACCTCTCTGAAGCTTGCTTTTCTAATTTTTAAAAGGAGGCAGTCATGTCTACCAGAAGGGTAATTGAACAAACTGTGTAAATGTGAGGTGATCCCAGGTGCTTAATGAACTTTAAAAAGAATAAAAGATTGCTCATGTCTTTCTTAGATGATTCACATAGGAGCATGATATATCAACCAAATACACAAAAGATATTCACTTTTAGGGCTTGTTTATCTTTTAAAGTACCACATTTTTCCATTATAAAGAGATGATTGTTTGAACATGCTCTCTTTTAATCAGCTCAGGCTAAGTTTTCAGTCATGCACAAGTCACACTTCTAAGAAAAACTGACAAGCATTAACATTTTATAAACATTCATCCCTGAATGCACGAACACTGCACTTAAAAATATTATTGGAATTCTCTTTTGTGGCCTATTGTTGGAGGTGAATAATTGTTATGGTTTGTGTCTGGATGTCCCCCCAAAGCCTCGTGCAGTCATGGGGCGGGCTTTTAGAGTTTATGATTAATCCATGGTCCAATGTTGGGATTATGGGTGTGAGTGCTACACCCAACCTGGGGCAGATAGTTTGCATATGTAAGGGAGAGAAAGACGCTGCTTGCTGCCACTCTTCCCTTCTGCTCTTGCTGCTTTTGCTACCTTTGGCCGCCATGAACGGTTGCCCTGTGCCATGTGCCACTCTGCCTTGGAGCCAGCCAAGTGTGGATTGAAACCTCCACAAACTATGAGCTAAATAAACTTTTTGTTCCTTAATTCTGGGTGTCAGGTATTTTGTCTCAGCAATGACAGAAAAGTAACCAAGACAATAATTTACCTGGTTTGAGTATTTGAGGAAATATTTCAAGCTATTTACAAGTGAATTCTTCTTTCTCATTACTCAGTAGATTGACTGTATGAACAAAATGAATTCTATATTGCTCTTAAATGTTTCTCTGTGAGAGATGAATTTCAGAGCCTCACATTTAATCAATAATTTTCTACTTGACAGCAGAATAGGAAAAGATTCCAGCCAGTGTGCTCACCATCCTCTGAACAGCAGGTAAAGGTCACTGTCAAATATATTGAAAGCTTAAGAAATCAAATGTGCTTAAGAAATCGGTGGCCTTGGATTTGTTTTCTGGAAGGCATTTCAATTGCAGATATAATCTCATATTTAAAAATTCTTCAGCACAGAAAGCTTCCTGTGGCTTGTAGGTTAACATCTGTTAAGTGCAGCTTTGATACCTAGAAAAATAGCACTAATCCTGAAGTCACTCAATTTTAGTTTTTTTTCTTTCAGCAGCATATCGAATTTTTTGTACTTGTTAGAAAGATAGGTAGATCTGTTAATTTTTATTGAGCACAATTTTTTCTATGGGTTTTGAGGCTCTATTTCAGGTCCTTGCACATACCAAACAAGTGCTTTTTCACGGAAGTAAAGCCCCAGCCTTGTTAGGAAGTTATGATTAATTTAATAATTTTCTGTATTCATTTACTGGGAAGCAGCAGTTGGGATTTGTGGTTTTCAGATGCTGGATATATTTTTCTTAATCATGGTGTTTTGGTGCTTAGAGCTTCTGAAGAATAACTAAACCACATAATTGGAAATTAATCTAGCTTTGATTTATTACGTTTAGATTTTATTTAAAACTACAATGCCATAATAAACAAAATAACAGTTCTGATGATGGTATCTTGTGTTCACAGAATACCCAAGTACATATTGCTAAGACGTTTGGGGTTGAAAGCTAAACATATTGCATTAAGACTATATATTAGCTTTCATGAAAGTATTTTGTTAATATTTTCTTGCACTCATCTTTTTTTTAAAGTAAAACTCGAACTTGCTGCATGCTGAGCACTCTGCTGAACCCACTCTAATGCTGTGTGTCCCCCCGGTAGTTTCAGGTCCTCAGCCTTGCCAGCGCTTGTGGTTTGAGCACTGTAGGCTTCATGTCTCATTGCCACCCTGTGCTGTTAGGCCGATGGTGTTTGAATCTGTACGGCGCAAGCAAGATTTTTATTCTTGTCATTATTCCCTAAACAATATAATATGACAACTATTTTCCTTTCATTTACCTTGTATTAGGTATTATAAATAATTTAAATAGGATTTAAAGTATATGAGAAGATGTACATAAGTTAGATGCAAAAACTATGCAATTTTAAATAAATTTGGGCAGCTGTGGATTTTGTTATCTGCAGAGAGTTCTGGAACCAAGCCCTAACTGTCGTTACCAAGAGACCAGCGTATGTGCGTGTGTTTGTTTGTATGTATTTCAGTGCTTCTGAATTTATAAAAGTCAGTTTTATCTGAATTAACTTACCAATCCAATCTAATTCTAAGAAAATTCCTCCTTTTCAATGTAGTCATGCCTTATATGAATATGGTAACTCTTTCGATATGTTCAGGCCATTTAAGTGTTCTTTGACAGAGTTTTAGATTTTTTTTTTTTCTTGTTTTTGAGAAAGGGTCTTGCTATGTAGTTAGATTTTTTCTGTAAAGGTATTTTGCACTCTTAAAAATAATAATTCTCTGATATTTTGAAGATTTTATGGCTATTGTGTATTTTATCGGATTTTGCTTTACTTTTTTTTAGTTATTGCTGATAGTGGGAAGTACTATTGATTTATATTGATCTTGTATCCATCTACATTGCGTTATTACAACTGTATGAATGGTCTGTGTGGTCACATCATTTGTCAGTACTGGTAATTATGGCTTTTTACTTCATGTTTTTTCTTAATTTCCCCAATTTTTTTTGCCTGATTGCTTGGTGAGGACATCCAAAATTATATTGCACAATTGTGGTAAGATATGTTCTTTTTTTGGGTTCATGCTCTTAACACGAAGGCATAGATAGTTTCACAAGTATGATGTTTGTTGCAGGCTTTTGGTAATTAGTGTTTATCTGTAGTCATAAATACTTGGCTGGAGTGCTTTCTTTGTCATCCAGTTCCAAGTACCTTCAGATTTCCATTTTCATTTCTTCTTTCTCCCAGAGACAGGCTATATCTTGATTTTCTGACATATGATGATGATTTCTAAGATTATTGTTTTATGGTCAGAAACATAATCTTTACAAAGCTTCCCTTGTGGCCCGGTACATTGTAAACTTTGTAGATGTTCCCTGTATGTTGACCCAAAGATACACACAGACTTCTAGGTTGCCTATGGTATGAATTTTTGGTCTGATTTATCATTTTTCTGGAAAGGAAGTATTAAAATCTCCAACTATTGTGATTTTCTACTTCACTTGTTAGTTTTATCAATAAACTTCCTATGTTTTGATACTATATTATGTAGAGCATTATGTTCATGATTATTATCTGCATGTAATATATCTTCTGCATGTATGTAGCATACCTCTTTATCCTTATGATAATTTTGACCTCAAATTTGACTTAGTCTTACTTAGTCCTTTATTTAGAAGGGTACCCTGGCTTTCTTCTGCTTCATATTTTTCAATCCCTTTATTTTCAAATGAGAAAAACTTCCTTCTTGGCCAAACTTGGGTCAGGCTTCTCTTAGCCCTCTTCTTGACTAGGTCTTGACCTTGGCCCGCTGAACCCAGTTCTTGCAAAGAAACCTGAGGGAGGATTCTCCCATCCTTGATGTAACAAGTTCTTAGTCCCTTGCTGTGAGTATCTAAGTCCTAGGCTCCTTTAGCATGAATCCTACTAAGTTGGTTTTAGCAAAAGTCCCCTTACCCTGGATATCGGACCAACTTTATCTTAATAATTTTCTATCCACTGACTCCTTATTCTACGTCTGGGCTATAAATTCCTGTCTTTGGTGAATTTGAAGTTCAGCTTAGGTCAGCATCAAGGTCTTACTCCTCTACTGCTGTGGCTCAAATAAAATCTGAGCTTGACATTTTTACTCAGTGCTTGGTGCAACCTTTTTCTTCTTGATGACCTTTATGTGGACTTTTGATTTATAAAAATCTCTTATAGGCAATTGATGGCTGGATATTTTTTCCAAATATGGTATGAAAATATTATCTTTTGATCTCTTAGTTTAAATTTTTAACATTCATTTTTAGTTATTATTTTGAGACCTGTTGCACCATTTGTTTTGTTTTTAAAAATTTGAGCACCTTTTGTCTTTTTTCTCTCTTCCTACTTTCTAATGAATATTTTGAATTTTATTTTATACATTTGAAACCTATAGTTTTGTTTTTCTCGTAGCTTTCTTTAGATTTTAAAACTATGCTTATCTTTCCAAATCGTCCACCAAGCAAAGCAAGTGCAGTGTAACATGCCTGTCTCATGCTGGCCCAGCCATGTCCTGCCCACCGCTGCACCAGTATTGGTGTTTATTTCTAAGTTTGAACACACATTTTAAGTGATAGCTTATTTATTTTTATTTTTTATTTTAAGGATAAAAGGAGGGAAACATTAACAGACATACAACATTTTACAACATATCACAAGCACAATACAGACAATACAGA
>NW_004955416.1:19539928-19541955 GCF_000276665.1 Chinchilla lanigera
ATTAAAGAGATCTTTGACTTCTTTTGTTAGATGGATTCCTAAATATTTCAATTTCTTGGATGTTATTGTGAAAGGTATGGTTTCCTTAATTTCTCTCTCTGTCTGTTTGTTGTTTGTGTATAGGAATGCTGTGATAGCTTATTTAGAAAATAAACTTCGTCAACATGTCTACTCACCATTTCTCCAGTGTCTAGTGGTATCCTTCTGGAATTTACTTTCTCTTCTTGCTGCACTATTTTTCCTAAAAATGATTTTCAAAATAGGTCTTTGTGTATAATAAACCTCCTAGGGCCTTGAATGACTCTTCATTTAATCGAAAGTTTTGCTGCTATAAAATTCTAGGCTTCTTAAATTTGTTGCCTCTCTAGGCTTTCTGATTCTTTCCCTAATTCTTTGGAAGTTGAAATTTTGTTTGGTTTTCAGTACTGGGGATCAAAGCTGGGGCCTACTGTACTGTATCACCAGTCTTTCATGTATCTATGTGTGTTTATGTATGTGTATGTGTGCACGTATGTATGTGTGCATGTATGTATGCATGTATATGTATCTATGTATATATGTGTGTATGTATGCATCTCTGCGTATGTATGTGTCTATGTATGTATGTGTATGCATATATCTATGTATGTGTATATGTGTGTGCATGTGTATGCATATGTGTATGTGTGCATGTATCTATGAATATCTATCTATGTGTGTGTACTATGTATGTATCTATATGTGTATCTGTGTATGTTTGCATGTATCTATAGATGTATGCATGCATGCATGTATATGTGCATGTATCTATACATGTATGCATGCATATATCTATGTATGCATGTATTTTTGAGACAGGGTCTCTCTAAGTTGTTAAGTTAGTCAGGCTTGACTCAAATTTGCAGTCTTCTTATGTCAGCCTCTCAGAGTGCTGAGATTATAGGTGTGTCACTGTGCCCAGCTGGAAATTTGACTTCTTCGTGAGCCTAGAGTTTCTCTTTTTTTTTTTTTCTTCCAGTACCAGAAATTGAACTCATTACCTTGCACTTGCCAGGCAGGCGCTTTGCTGCTGAGCTAAATCCCCAGCCCAAGCCTAGAGTTTCCACTATGAAGTCTGAGATCAGTCTTGGATGTGATCTTTGAATTTCTAGTTCCTCATCTGTAAAATGATGTAATATCAGCATGTATTCCACAAGGGAAACTAATGAAGAAAATGTGATATTCTTGATGTGTAGTTCCCCTTACTATGGTGTCTTGGTTACTTTTCTCTCATTGCTGGGACAAAATACTTGACGCCCAAAATTAAGGAAGGAAAGGTTTATTTCGCTTACAGTTTGTGGAGGTTTCAGTCCATACTTGGCAGGTTACAAGGCAGAGTGGCACATGGCAGAGGGCTACAGATCATGGTGGCAGAACACAGCAAAAGCAACAAGCACTCAAGGGAGGAATGGCCGCAAGCAGCCTCTTCCTCTCCCTTACATATACAAACTATCCACCCCAGGGCGGGTGTAGCTCTCACACCCATAATCAATCAAACTCTAAAAGCCTGCCCCATGACTGCATGAGGCTTTGGGGGGATGCACAGACACAAACCATAACATACGACTTTAAAATTTTTGACAAAATTCTTCCTTTTATAAGGATTGAGAAGAAAGGGGGAGAGCAAGTGACACTGACTTGCTCTCAATTCAAATCACTTCAATTGAAGAATTGAAATCACTTCAATTCTTCACAGTTTTTAAAAGCCACAGAAAGTTTTCCTTTCTCTGGAAAGACTAATGACTTTTGGTAGCTTCTCTGTACCAGGCGAACCCATAGGGACTGATGTGTGACTCACAGCTTGACACTAGGCAGTGCTGTTTGCCAGGTACCTATTGTGCAGGACTCCGAGCCTGGACAGTGCACACCGGTCAAGTGCAGGAAGCTGTTGGGCCATGAATCACTTTTTCCCCATTTTTCATTTCTACAATGAAACTAAAACAAATGCAAACAAACAAACAGAACCAGAAGAGGAAGGTGGAGAGATGAAGGAGAAGGAGAAGGAGAGG
>NW_004955416.1:19542055-19545507 GCF_000276665.1 Chinchilla lanigera
GGGGAAGGGGAAGGGGAAGAGGAAGAAGAAGAGGAAGAAGAGGAAGAAATAGAGAAACAAACTTATTACCAATTTTGCTAATAGAAGGTATGACTAAAAAAAATATGGTGAACATTTACATTTTAAAAAATTATTACACTAAAAGACACATTGCCATTAATTGCCCTCAAAATACTCCCCCTTGCTTCAAACACACTTATCCCATATCATTGTTCTTGCTATTTTCTGAAGTAGTTCGGGAAGTCCTCTTTTGTGAGTGTCTTTAGTTATGTTGTTCTGGCTGCCTTGATGTCCTGAATCAATTCAAAGCATGTACCTTTCATGGGCATTTTGACTTTGGGGAAGAACCAGAAGTGACATGGTGCCAGATCCAGTGGATGGAGTAGATAAATACATGTAATATTTTTATGAACCTACTTTTGGATGGCACTTGGTACCAGTATTCATTCATTGAATTTTTGATCACATCTTGTAAAGACACTCCAGAAGGAGGACCGCCAGAACTACTTCATGAAGTGACAAGAATGATGGGATAAATATGTCCAAAGTGTGTGTGGGGGTGTTCTGAGGGAGATTAATGGCAATGCATCTTTTAATATAATGAATTTTTTAATGTAAACATTCACCATATATTTCAATCATAGCTCATAGTGGTCCCCTTTACTTAGTGAGGCACTTGTTTCTCAGGCATCTGTGTTTTCCCAGTGTCTTGCTCTCCTATCTCACAGGAATGAGTGAGTCGGGAATTTAGGAAGAGGGGCCCAAGAGAGCAACAGGACGGAAAGGAGCCTCTGCGTGTGTTGGGAGCTGAAGAAGACAAACCTCACAGGGAGTGTTTGCTACACCAGCCGTTGTGCCCTGGCACGCAGCGCTATCTCAGTAAATGCGTTGAAAATGTACCTGTGGGCCTGATGTCTCTGCTGACCTGTGTGCTCAGTTATCGTTTCCAGTGACAAGGGGTTGGGGGGCTGCCTTTTCTTGGCCTTGACATTTCCCAAATTGGATGTTTAAAACCAGAGCAACAAAAACACAATCAGAGCTAGGGAACCCCCTTTGGAAAACGCAGATGCCTGTGCTTCCTTCTCCTCCTCTGAGCAGATGGTGACTCTCCTTGCCAGGTCTCAGCAAGAGGCAGATCTCAGAGTGGACACGCTCTACGCATTTTTAAAATTCTGAGGGCTTTGGAGGCATCCAAATCTGTGAGAAAAGTACACAGACATTTTGCCAACACAGAATAAAAGCCCCTTTCATCTTCTCAACATTGCTGACATCCTGTTCTAGAAAGCACTCAGCCTTTATATCTGTCCATTTATATTACTCTAAGGACTAATTCTCAAGTGCATTGCTTATAAAATGACCACAGAAGAGACCACCACAATGGCTATAAGTGATACAAATGTACTTATTATGTCGAGGACAACAGTCTAGAAAATGATTTCCTCAATTTTTCTCCTTATTCCAGCATGTTTCGGGCTATCAAATTACATTTTACCATAAAGACCATCAAGGCCGCCTCCTCCCCAGTGTAAATGTGAGAATTGTAAACCTGTGTTTACATTTGCTAGCTAACCATCAAAGTTGATGAGTGCTTTCTTCTTATAAGGACCTGGCCAGGGCACGAAGGTGCTGGGGTCGATGGCCAGTGCAACAGAAAATTGAATTTAGGTGACATCAACTCAGATCAGTGAAGGGTCACTTGGCTCAATGTCTTGTACTGGGAAACTGGAGAGAAGGTGATTCAGTTAAGCAAAAATGGTGGGACAGGCACAGAAGCAGGGAGCTCAGGCTGCATGGCATGGGGTGGGATAGACAGAGTAATGGACATGGCACTGGAATGCGTGACTTCTTCCTTGGCCGTGCCTTGTGAAGCTATGACTTGGGCCAGCCTGCTCACCTCTCTGGCCTTCCTGATCTTCACTGCCCTTTTTAATAAAGTTGGGATATCTTGGCCAGTTGGTCACTTCCAGTTTGGGGCAACTATGATAAAGCAAGCGACTGTGAACATTCTCATACATATCTTTTAGTAGACACAGATAATCCCATTTCTTGGGTAAACATCCAGGAGTGGATTTGTAGAGTCATAGGTATACACCTGTTTAGCTTAATTAGTCCTCTCTCTGGAACTGTTCTGGAATATTCCAGAAATATACTTACAATAGGTACAGACATTCCGATGAAGCACCCTGGGACTCTGGAGAACTCAAGAGGTAAAGATCCAGTCATTAAAGAGAATTTCTGTTTTCTGGCAAGTTTCACTGACTTGAAGGGAGGCAGCATGTTTGGGTTCAGGTCCTGGTACTGTTAGTCTTTGATGGAGTCTCCTACTTGGTGCCCTTCTCTGTGGGAGGGTCCTGAAGGGTTATTCATCTTCCCAAGCTGACCTCAAGCATGGCCATGTGACTAGAATTGGCCAAAGAAGGGTACATGAAAATGAACCATGCCCATGTGGTTATGGGTTTTTTCTCCAGTACTGGGGATTGAACCCAGGGCCTTCACACTGAGCTGCCTTATCTATCTATCTATCTAATCTCTATCTATCTATCTGTCTGTCTATCTATCTATCTATCTATCTATCTATCTGTCTAATCTTACTAAGTCACTAGTTGTCCAGGCTGGGCTCAGTGCCAGGGTTTCAGGTGTGCTCCACTACACCTGGCTCTTGTGGTTACGATTTTAAGAATGAGCATATAGTTTGCCATGTCCTTGTTCTTCTCTGCTGTGATGACTGACAACATTCAAGATCAAGGTTCCTCCTGCTGTGCTGTGTGAGTCTTAGAATGAAGGGGTGTGACACAGTCACAAAGGATCCATGGTGGATGTGTGAGTGTGAGTGAAAAATAAGCAATTATGGTTTCAAATCAAGATTTGGGATCAAGCATGGTGGTGCATGCCTATAATCCTGGCACTCAGGAGGCTGAGGCAGGAGGAGCACTGTGAATTTGAAGCCAGCCTGGTCGGCTACAAAGTGAGTTCTGGGTCAGCCTGAACTGCGTAGAGAGACCCTGTCTCAAAAAAAAAAAAAAAAAAAAAAAGATTTGAGATTGTTTGTTACCACCTGATAGCCTAGCCTGTCCTGACTGATACAGTACTTCCTAACCATGGATCCCTGAGTGTGTCATGCAAATTCTTTGACCCACAGCTGCTTAACTTGTAAGATGGGGAATTCAGCATCTTTCTTGGCTAATGCAACCAAGAAACGGTGGTTGTGAGAGGACTGAAATAAGCAATAGATTGTGAAGTTGCTTGAAGCAATAGATTGTGAAGATGTGTGAGAAAATATGAGGCTTGGTTCAGTTGTTGCAGTGCAGTATGATGGGATAATCAGGTAAAGGTGCAGACTCTGGAGTTAAACAGCTGAGTCACTTATTAGCTGTGTAATTCTAGGTGAGTTACTTAATCACTCTAATTCCCTTTAGCTTTTTTTATTTTCTTTTTTTTTTTTTTATTTTTTA
>NW_004955416.1:19547010-19550711 GCF_000276665.1 Chinchilla lanigera
TGCTGGAAAAATTGGCTCAATACCTGCCAAAAACTGAAAATAGACCCAAGCCTATCACCATGCACCAAACTCAAGTCCAAATGGTTCACAGATCTCAATATTAAACCAGAAACACTAAATCTATTGGAAGAGAAAGTAGGTAAAAACCCTTTAGCTTTAAAATGTGGTCAGTAGCAGTATCTGCCTTACAGAGTGGTGGGCAGATTAATGAAAGAAGTACAGCAAAAACAACACAGAGCCTAGCAGATAGCAGCTTCCTGCTGAGGCCTGCGATGGTTGTTATCATTGTGTGGTTACTGCTGTTCCCACTCTGTGTGTCTTCTGTCACCAGCAGGATCAGAAAATTCTGGCAGGGCTGGGATTCTGTAATTCTAGTCTATTACAACCGGAGCAAAATACGTCTATCTCTTTAAAAAAATGTGCAGACAAAGAAAACATCCACGGTAGGGAAGCTATTTAAGTGCTTTAGAGTTTGTCTTCATAATAATTTATTAAAGATCTGCTGCTAAAAGAGTCTTCTTTCAAAAATAAATCAATAGTTCATACAGAGGCCAAGGTACTAAATTCCTTTGTTCTCGCTAGAAATTAGTCATGAGGAGAAAATCACATTTGATGTATTTGTGGAAAATTTATTCATCCTACTATGTGCAGGGCAAAGCTTGAGGAGGATAACACATAAAACAGGACTCTGCCCTAAGGGCCTCATAGTCTACAGGGGAGTAAGGCATCTCTGTGTGTAATTAAAATCAGCTACTGTAAAGGTTCTTGATTTACAGAGTTAGTTTAAAAGTGATAGGATCATAGATGAGGGAATGATATGTTATGTCAAGGTAGGTCCTGGCCAAAGGTTTGGAAAGGAAGTGATATTTGAATTGGGTTAGTTAGGCTAACTGGATCTGTAGGGCCCAGTGGGATGTAGGAAGGCACAGACCGGGAGGCAGGATGTGGGATCTGGCCACAGATGAGATGGAATGAGTGGCTGAGGCTGATGGAGGGGCCCTTAATGCAAGGGTAGGAAATTTAGACTTGAGTCTTCAGGCAAAGTCAGGCTGTTTAAGAGGCACACACCTTCAGTGTACATGCTTGGATAAGCACCAAAGACAGGAAGAAAAATCAACAGTTATGAGCATCCTTTACTCATATGTCAAAGTTTTTTTTCATTGCTGAGCAGAAGGCTCCTACCTAGTTTTAATAGGGTGAAATTGCACTAAAATGAGAAGGTTGCAATTTGCGTCTCTTAATGAACAGGAGAGTCACTGTGGGGTGAGTCTAAAGGGTAGGCCTGTGGTACCAGCCAAATGGGGGGGGGTCAGGCAGATGATGGTGATTCTAATGATTCCTGTGCACATGGCATCAGCAGCAGACACTTTACAAAAGGCACTATGGCAGGATAAGTTTTATCCAATCCAGGTTCATGGGGTTTTGCTCATCTTTTGCTCAGCCATCAGCCCACAGATGTTGATCTGAGATGCAAAAAGTCAGAAAGACCAGTGTGCCCTATTGCTTATGGATGTAGGAGTGAAGCTACCTCATCAAATACTGTACATCTTCCTAGAGCACCAATATCTGTTAACATAAAAGAATGTACCCATCACTGTTCTTAATAGCAAAAAACTAAATAACCCTGAAGGGGTGAATGGCTAAATAAAGAGAGGTTTACGCAAAAATACTGTATGGCAGTTTGTCTTAGTTACTTTCCTCATTGCTCAGACAAAATACTTGACAATGACAAGTTAAGGGAGGAAAGGTTTATTTTGGCTCACAGTTTGTAAAGGTTTCAGTCCATAGCTGGCTGGCTTTAAGGCGGGGTGGCATGGCAGAGGAGAAATAGTCCATGGCAGGGCAGGCAGGAGGCAACCAGCAGGGACCCTCCCTTTCCTTTTTACTCTATTCAGGTTATAAGCCTATTGATTAGTGCCCCACACCCCAGGTGAGCCTTCCCATTGTCCACACCCAGAGCTATGCTAACTTAGTGGGCTAATCCAGTATTTACACATATATAATCCATTTTTACACACCTACAATCCAGCCATCTTCAAAAAGCCCTACCTATGAGGCTTTGGGGCAATATCATCTAGATATAAGCTGTACCAGAGTTCAAGTAGCTAAATTAGAATTGCATATATATTATGGCTAAATCTCTAAAATATAATGTGCTAAAAAAGCAAGGTCACTGGCTGGATGATACCCCTGTTATAAAATTTAAAGGCAGGCGTAGTGATGCATGCCTGTAATCTAAGCACTCTGGGAAGCTGAGGCAGTAAGACCACAGGTTCGAGCCCAGCCTAGGCAGCTTGGAGATATAAGGAGATACTTTCTAAAAATAAAAAAAGTTTTTAAAAAGGCTGGGATTTTTTTGTTTGTTTGTTTGTTTTTTTGTTTTTTTCCGGTACCAGGAATCGAACTCATGACATCGCGCTTGCCAGGCAAGCACTGTGCCACTAAGCTAAATTCCCAGCCCCAAGGCTGGGAGTTTTGTGGGTGCTAAGTCCCTGGGTTCAAGCTCTAGTACCACCAGCAAACAAAAAAATACCAAACAAACCAACAAAACAAAATCACACACACACACACACACACACACACACAACACATTTGACAGATATATTGGTATATGGGAAAATATAAAAACTGGTGAATCTCTGGGGAGGAAGAAAGATGAGTATAATGCAAAAGGTTCACGCAGGGATTTCCATTTTACCTGCAGTGCTTTCTTTGTTTTGAAAGCAAAAAGTCAGTAAATAAAGTAAATGTAAAGAGCAGATAAAGATGGGCAGCAGCTTCATGGTGGTTTATTATTTTGACTTTCTCCATCTGAAATATTTCACAGTACTCTAACATTTTCAAAGGAAGTGCTTTAATCAGGACATTCAGACCTATTAAAGCAAAGATACCTTTGGCACTGAATGGATTTTCTGATTGCTGTTTCTTTCCCTGAACAGCTTTTGGTTTCTATCCATGATGCACACATATGTGTAAGTGGGCGTTAACGGGGACCCCTGCAGTGAGCCTCCAATTTCCTGCAAGGTGTTACAATGCATAGCAAAAAGAAAGAGTGAGAGACAAAATGACAGTGCAGTGGGGATCTGGGATGGCCAGTTTTTCATCGGGGAACAAAAAGGCACGAGAGAGTCAGAACTTCAGTATTTATTCATCACATTCAGATTGAGGAAAGTGGCGAGGGGCTTACGGCTGGATGTGCTAATAAGTGGCTAGGCAGGCAGGGCTTGTGAAAGAGGGAACAAAGCATTCTTGTTAGAAAAAGAAACAGATTTTAACCAATTTTGCATGCTTATATCTGGTAATCTGAGCAATTTAGGTGAGGACAGCAATTTGCAGTATAACAACCATTGGTGAATGCATACAATCCTGTCTAGTGAAACTATGTATTGTCTCTAATGTTCTTTTAAATTATTATTTTCTTATTCTTTTTTTTTTTACTTTAAAGAATAAAAGAAGGATAACATAATAATAGGAGGGACTTAGCAAATTACAGACAAAATGGTAGGAAATTATCAATGGTTATCGTTTACATATTATTATCTACAAAATAGTTTCTCAGGAAAACAAATAGACAAATAATAGTGAGTTACAGACAAAAGAGATAGGAGATTATCAAGAGTTGTTGTACTATACTTTGGTATCTTCAAAGTGGCTTCTAAAGAAAATAAATAGAGCTATACATGAGTGACCTATTGAAAAAT
>NW_004955416.1:19551609-19555219 GCF_000276665.1 Chinchilla lanigera
ATCTGGTAATCTGAGCAACTTTGTTGAAGATACCAATATGTAATGTAACAACCACTGTTAATCCCTATCATTTGGTTTGAGACCCCGTATCATTTTTAATGTCCTTGCATTGTTTTGTTTATATTTTTGCTAATGTTCTTTTTTGTACTATTTTTTTTTAAATAAAAAAAATTAAAAAAATAATAGAAAAGAAAAAGAAACAGAATAGCCAGATTCAGGTTGTGGTTAAAGACTAAACTGTTTTGTAGTCAGTTCTGGAAAAGAATTTTCTCTGTAGTTACACAGGCCTTAGAGGAGATGTTACATCATATCTTAGCCCCAGAATGCCATGGCTCACTTCTCTGGGCTCAACTATGGCCACTGGCGAGGAGCAATGCTAGCCCAACATCCATCCTCTTGCTTCTGTGAAGACATGTACACAGCCTCGGCCAAACTCATTATTCAAGCCAAAAGCCAGTTTAGGGAAGTCACCGTTATACAGCTTACACTACTCAGACGTAAGCACAATCACATTTGGGTCTGGGGGAGGGTGATATGGCAGTCCTTCACAGGTGTTTGGGGACTTGCTGGAGGGAAGAGAGAGTATATTTGGTTGAAATGGAGTATTTTGCTGTAGCAGAACCTAAAAGCATATTTTCTTTAAATGAAATGCAAAATATGTTACTTTCATGAGTGGAAGGGCTTTCTGCTCTGGATAATTCCAACTTGGGCCACAAAAGATGAGTTATGCACAGACTCTGTGTGGGAGGGTGAAGAACTTAACTATAACTTGCAGAGCTACTTGGCACACTTGGAATTGACCCAGGCCAGTGCTTCCATATGCTCACAGCTAGACCCGGTGGGTGGAGGCACCACCCACAACGGTGACACTGAGTTATGTGGAGATAGAGATGCCTCTTGGGAACTGGCAGAATCTCCTCTGGTTTCTGAATGCATATTTAAAGTTTAAAGCAGCATATTCATGACTACAAGATGTATTTTCTGCCTTGAATATAATTTTTTTTTTTTTAAAAAAGCCATATGAACTACCTAGAGTTAACCTTAACAAGTCTTGGGGAATGAATTTTTGGAATTGATGTCACTCTTAACTATACCCATCTCTCCCTGAGGGAGGAATGCAAATGGAAGCAAATGTCCATGAGATTTGTTGAACAGGGCAGATATAAAAGCTCAGGGCCCCCTTTTTAAAAACAGCACTGGAGACTGAACCCAGGGCCTTCACACTAAGCTACACCTCCAACCCTTTTTACTTTTATTTTGCTAAGTTCCAAAGACTGGATTCAAACTTGTGATCCTCCTGGCTCAGCATCCTAAGTGGCTGGGATTGTGGGGTGTGGACCACTGTGCGTGCCATCAATCTTGGTGGTGATGGTGGGAGTTTGGCAAACAACACGTGGTCTTTTCCTCCTTGAGACTCCCCGCTTCTGGGGCAGAGGTGAGCAGGTCTTGGTTTCTGATTGCTAAATGTTGGCATGTAATTGACATGTCCCTGCCAGTTGTTAAGCCCTTCAGTGACTTGGAGCAAGACAAACACTTTGAGAACCCCCATTCTGGGCAGTGTATTCCTTAGGATTTGTTTCTGTAACTGTCACCGTTGAAGCAGAACCAGAGGTAGCAGGAGCTTTAAAGAATCATCAAGGGAAATGGAGCGGAGGCCCAGGGGATGTCTCTGCACATATCCGTGGTGTGAGGGCTTGCTGAGTTATTCTGGCCCAAAGGTTCTTTATTTCTGGCCAGCCTGCTGATGGGAAGCAACAGGGAACACACTGCTGTCAGGGTGGTTAACCTTAACCACCCTGGATAGTTAAGGTCTTTCTCACTGATGAGGGGCCACTTGTGTCTGGGCCCGCACTGGGCTGAAGGTTTTGTTTTTTAACATTTTAAAATTTTATTTGTACATGTTTGTGGTTCATGTAGTTTACAGTCATGTTGGGGAATGATTACACGTACATATCCGAGCATCTCTCCTTTTTTAAAACTCCCTTCCCCTTCCCTCCCCACCTTTTTCCTCCTCCAGTTCCCCATCCCACTTTTTATTCTTGTCAACATCATTTGTCTTACTCATGTTAGGGCCTATACTGCTTACATTAATTGGGGTTATTAGGTTCCTGTACATGGCATATCTTCATTCTTTTTATTTCCCCTTCCCTTCCTCCTCACCCTCTTCTTTGTATCTTGGACCACTGCCCTATTGCAAGAGATGCATCCCCTTATCCTTTTCTATCCATCTTTTTTTTTTTTTTTTTTTTTTGGTTTTTCTCCGGTACCGGGAACCGAACTCATGACCTTGCGCTTGCCAGGCAGGCGCTTTTGCCGCTGAGCTAAATCCCCAGCCCCTCTATCCATCTTTTATCATTTTCTGTTTGTACTTTCCTCACTCAAATGAGAGATACCATAGGATACTTAAACTTGTGTGTCTGGTTTATTTCACTGAACGTTATGTTTTCCTGGTGCATCCATTTTCCTACAGATGTCTCAAATTTGTCATTCTTTACAGCTGAGTAGTAGTCCATTATGTACGGATACCACATTTTCTTTATCTAATCATCTGTTGATGGGTATATTGGCTGCTTCTAGGATTTAACTATTACAAATTGTGCTGCTATGAACTTTGGTGTGCATGTATTGCTGTAGTAGGATGACTTAAGCTTTTTTGGGAAGATACCTAGCAGGGGGATAGCTGGGTCATATGGAATTTCTAATTTTAGTTCTATGAGAACTCTCCGTACTGATTTCCATAATGGTTGTGCTAGTTTACATTCCCACCAACATTGAAGGAGGGTTCCTTTTTAACCGCAGCCTCACCAGCATTTGTTATTATTTGATTTCTTAATAATTGCTATGCTTCCTGGAGTAAGATGAAATCTTAGTGTTGTTTTAATTTATACTTCTTTAATGGCCACAGATGTTGAAAACTGTTCCATATATTTGTTGACCATTTGTATTTCTTCCTCTGTGAAGTATTTGTTAATTTCTTTTGTCTATTTCTTCCCGAGGCCTTTAATTTTAGGTGGTTTAACTCTGTTTTAGTTTTTTGTATATTCTAGATATTAGTCCTCTGTCTGAAGAGTAGCTGGAAAAAATTTTCCCCCATTCTGCAGGTTGTCTCCTTACTCTACTGATTGATTCTTTTGCTGTACAGAAGCTTTTTAGTTTGATATGATCCTATTTGTTGATTCTTGCTGTTATTTCTTAGGCAACTGAGGTTTTGTTTAGAAAATCCTTCCCTACACCTGTGTCTTCAAGTGTTTTATCTATTTTAACTCCCAATGTGTTTAATGTTTCTATTTTAACATTTAGATCTTTGGTCCATTTTGGTTTTAGTTTAGCATATGGTAAGAGATAAGGGTCCAGTTCCATTGTTTTGCAAACAGATAACCAGTTTTCTCAACACCACTTGTTGAATAGGCTAGCCAACATATGCTTTGGCCCCTTTGTCAAAGATCAAATAGTCTAGTATGTCTAGGGAGGTTTCTCTGTCCTCAATTCTGTTCCGTTGATCCATGTATCTGTTTTTGTTCCCATACCATGCCATTTTTATCACTATTGCTTTGTAGTACAGCTTGAAGCCAGGTATTTTTAGGCCTCCTGCTTTGTTCTTTTTTTTTTT